>NC_141555.1:60281142-60571142 GCF_021556685.1 Rattus norvegicus | reverse complement strand
CCCCATCCTCAGTTACACCACGGTAGGCCTGTCAGGACCAAGCGTTGGTATTATTCATCATTGATGATTTTCATTCTCTAAGTCCTCTTGAAGCTAATCATCAACGACATGGGTATAAGCATGAAGGATGGTATATAGGACAAATAATGAAAGTTTCACGACCTACTAACACAGGTCATGATTAAGTGAAGTTCCTTTGGTCACACCTGTATTTTCTTAGTGGTCATAATTAGATGGACATGATCTAAAGCTCCCTATTAGAGGGTTATATTTGAAGCCCGTATGAAGGTTGAGTATGCTCTCAGGACACTTTAATCTTGGTCTCCTTGAGCAAAAAGAAAATTGTGAGAACCACACATTCTTTGGCGAATCGTGTTCATTCCAAGGGGGAAAGTTTGTATGGAGGTGACTTTGAAGATAAACACACAGCTAGTGTTTTACAAAGTGAATTGTTCTTACTTGGGGATTAAGCTTAGTTTTAAGTAGTTCTAGATGGTAAAAAGCATACTTATCTATATAGTCTAAAAAAGCTTTTCCAAGTCTCAATCTCTCACTCTTTGGTGACTTCTGATCGTTCCAAGCGGGAAAAGCTTGTAGGAAGTTGAATTTGAAGATAAACACACAGCTAGTGTTTTGCAAAGTGAATTGCTGTTACTTGGCCAATAAGCATAATTTGAAGTGGTTCTATTCGGTAAAAAGCATACTTTTCTATATAGACAAAACATGCGTTTGCCAGTCAGAATCACACATTCTTAAGTGAATTCTATTCGTTCCAAGCCGGAAAAGTTTATAGGAAGTTGACTTTCAGGATAAACACACAGCTAGTGTTTTGCAAAGTGAATTGCTGTTACTTGTCGAATAAGTTTAGGTTTAAGTGGTTGTAGACCATAAAAAGCATAGTTTTCTATATAGACAAAACATGTGTTTCCCAGTCAAATCACACATTCTTAGGCAAATTCTGTTCGGTCAAAGCGGGAAAAGCTTGTAATAAGTTGACTTTGAACATGAACACACAACTAGTAATTTGCAAAGTTAAATGCTATTCCTTGGTCAATAAGTTTAATTTTAAGTGTTTCTAGACAGTAAGAAGCATACTCTTCTATAGGGACAAAACCTACGTTTCCAAGTCTGAATAACACATTCTTAGGCGAAATCGGTTCATTCCAAGTGAGAAAAGCTTGTAAGAATTTGACTTTGAAGATAACACAGCTAGTGTTATGCAAAGTGAAATGCTGTTATTTGGCTAATAAGTTTAATTTTAAGTGGTTCTAGATGGTAAAAAGCATACTTTTCTGTATAGACAAAACATGCACTTCCCAGTGTGAACTACACATTCTTAGGCGAATTCTGTTCATACCAAGCAGGAAAAGCTTTTCGGAAGTTGACTTTTAAGATAAACACAGAGCTGTGTTTTGCAAAGTGAAATGCTGTTACTTGGCCAATATGTTTAATTTTAAGTGTTTCTAGACAGTAAGAAGCATCTTCTTCTATATGGACAGAACCTTCGTTTCCCTGTCTGAATCACACATTCTTAGGCGAAATCTGTTTCGTCCAGTGGGAAAAGCTTTTAAGAAGTTGACTTTAAAGATAAATACAGAACTAGTGTTTTGCAAAGTGAAATGCTGTTACTTGGCCAATAAGTTTAATTTTAAATGGTTCTAGACGGTAAGAAGCATACTTTTCTATATAGACATAGCATGCATTTCCCAGTCTGAATCACAAATTCTTAGGCAAATTCTGTTCGGTCAAAGCGGGAAAAGCTAGTAATAAGTTGACTTTGAACATGAACACACAGCTAGTAATTTGCAAAGTTAAATGCTGTTACTTGGCCAATAAGCTTAATTATAAGTGGTTCTAGATCGTAAAAAGCATACTCTTCTAATGGACAAAACCTGCATTTCCCAGTCTGAATCACACATTCTTAGGCAAATGGTGTTCTTTCCAAGCCAGAAAAGTGTGTAGGAAGTTGACTTTGAAGATAAAAACACAGCTACAGTTTTACAAATGAATTGTTCTTACTTGGAGATTAAGCTTCCTTTTAAGTGGTGCTAGATGGTAAAACGCATACTTTTCTATATAGACTAAAAAAGCTTTTCCCAGTCTCAATCTCTCATTCTTTGGCGATTTCTGTTCGTTCCAAACGGGAAAAGCTTGTAGGAATTTGACTTTGAAGATAAACATAACCAGTGATTTGAAATGTGAATGGTGTTACTTGGCAAATATGCTTAGTTTTAAGTGGATCTATAGGATAAAAAAACAGACTTTTCTATATAGACAAAACATGGTTTTCCCTGCCTGAATCTCTCATTCTTTGGCGAATTCTGTTCATTCCAAGTGGGAAAAGCTCGTAGGAAGTTGACTTTGAAGATAAAAACACAGGTAGTGTTTTGCAAAGTTAATTGCTGTTACTTGGACAATAGGCTTAGTTTTAAGTGGTCCTAGAAGGTAAAAAGCATAATTTTCTATATAGAGAAAACCTCTGTTTCACAGTCTTAATCACATATTCTTAGGTGAATCGTGTTCGTTCCAACAGGAAAAGTTTGTGGAAAGTTGAAGATAAAAAACACAGCTATTGTTTTACAATGTGAATTGTTCTTACTTGGCAATTAAGCTTAGTTTTAATTAGTTCTAGACGTTAAAAAGCATACTTTTCTATATAGACTAAAAAAGCTTTTCCCCATCTCAATCTCTCATTCTTTGGCGAATTCTGTTCATTACAAGCGGGAAAATCTTGTAGGAACTTGACTTTGAAGAGAAACACACAGCTAGTGTTTTTCAAAGTAAATTGTTGTTACTTAGCTAATGAGCTTAGTTTTAAGTGGTCTGAGAAGGTAAAAAGCATACTTTACTCTATTGACAAAACTTGCATTTCCAAGTCTGAATCACACATTCTTAGACGAAACGTGTTCCTTCCAAGCGGGAAAATTAGTAGGAAGTTGACTTTGACTATAAAAACACGCTAGTGTTTTACAAAGTGAATTGTTCTAACTTGGCGATTAAGCTTAGTTTTAAGTGGTTGTAGATGGTAAAAAGCATACTTTTCTATATTGACTAAAAAAGCTTTTCCCAGGATCAATCTCTCATTCTTTGGCGAATTCTGTTGGTTCCAAGCGGGAAAAGCTTGTAGGAACTTGACTTTGAAGATAAACACACAGCTAGTGTTTTGCAAAGTGAATTGCTGTTACTTGCCCAATAAGCTTAGTTTTCAGTCGTTCTAGAGGAGAAAAAGCCGACTTTTATATATAGACAAAACATGCATTTCCCAGTCTGAACCACACATTCGTTGGCGAAACTTGTTCGTTCCAAGCAGGAAAAGTTTGTATGAAGGTGACTTTGAAGATAAACACACAGCTAGTGTTTTACAAAGTTATTGTTCTTACTTGGCAATTAAGCTTAGATTTAAGTAGTTCTCTATGGAAAAAAGCATACATATCTATACAGACTAAAAAAGGTTTTCCCAGTCTCAATCTCTCACTCTTTGGCGAATTCTGTTCGTTCCAAGCGGGAAAAGCTTCTAGGAAGTTGACTTTCAAGATAAACACACAGCTAGTGTTTTGCAAAGTGAATTTCTGTTACTAGGCGAATAAGCTTAGTTTTAAGTGGTTCTAGATGGTAAAAAGCATACTTTCCTGTATAGACAAAACTTGCCTTTCCCAGTCTGAATCACAGATTCTTAGGGGAATTCTGTGCGTTCCAAGTGGGAAAAGTTTGGAGGAAGTTGACTTTGAAGATAAACACACAGCTAGTGTTTTACAAAGTGAATTGTTCTTACATGGCGATTAAGCTTAGTTTTAAGTAGTTCTAGAAAGCATACTTTTCTATATAGACTAAACATCCTTTTCCCAGTCTCAATCTCTCATTCTTTGACAAATTCTGTTCCTTCTAAGTGGGAAAAGCTTGTAGGAACTTGACTTTGAAGCTGAACACAAAGCTAGTGATTTGCAAAGTGAATGGCTGTTACTTGGCGAATAAGCTTAGTTTTAAGCAGTTCTAGTGGGTAAAAAGCACACTTTTCAATATAGACAAAACATGGGTTTCCCAGTCTGAATCGAACATTCTTTGGAGAATTCTGTTCGTTCCAGCAGGAAAAGCTTTTAGGAAGTTGACTTTGAAGATAAACACACAGCTAGTGTTTTACAAAGTGAATTTCTGTTACTAGGCGAATAAGCTTACTTTAAAGTGGTTCTAGAGGCTAAAAAGCAGACTTTTCAGTATAGACAAAACATGGTTTTCCCAGTCTGAATCTCTCATTCTTGGGCGAATTCTGTTCATCTAAGCAGGAAAAGCTTGTAGGAAGTTGACTTTGAAGGTAGACATACAGCTAGTGTTTTACAAAGTGAATTGCTGTTACTTGGCCAATAAGCTTTGTTTTAAATGGTCCTAGAAGGTAAAAAGCATACTTTTCTATATAGAAAAAAAGTTTGTTTCCCTGTCTGAATCACACATTCTCAGGCGAATTCTGTTCGTTCCAAGCGGGAAAAGCTAGTAGGAACTTGACTTTGAAGATAAAAACACAGCTAGTGATTTGCAAAGTGAAAGGTGTTACTTGGTGAATAAGATTAGTTTTACGTGGTTCTAGAGAGTAAAAAGCAGACTTTTCAGGATAGACAAAACCTGGTTTTCCCAGTCTGAATCGAACATTCTTTGGGGAATTCTGTTGGTTCCTAGCGGGAAAAGCTTATAGGAAGTTGACTTTGAATATAAAAAAAACAGCCTTTTTTTTTCGTTTTACAAAGTGAATTGTTCTTACTTGACGATTAAGCTTAGTTTTAAGTAGTTCTAGATGGTAAAAAGCATACTTTTCTATATAGACTAAAAATCCTTTTCCCAGTCTCAATCTCTCATTCTTTGGCGAATTCTGTTCGTTCCAAGCGGGAAAAGCTCGTAGGAACTTGACTTTGAAGCTGAACACAAAGCTAGTGATTTGCAAAGTAAATGGCTGTTACCTGGCGAATAAGCTTAGTTTTAAGTGGTTCTAGAGGCTAAAAAGCAGACTTTTCAATATAGTCAAACATGGGTTTCCCAGTCTGAATCTCTCATTCTTTGGCGAACTCTGTTCTTTCCAAGGGGGTAAAACTTGTAGGAAGTTGACTTTCAAGATAAACACACAGCTAGTGTTTTGCAAAGTGAAGTGCTGTTACTTGAAAAATAAGCTTAGTTTTCAGTGGTTCAAGAGGAGAAAAAGCAGAATTTTATATGTACACAAAACGTGTCTTTCCCAGTCTGAATCACACATTGTTGGAGGAATCGTGTTCGTTCCAATCGGGAAAAGTTTGGAGGAATTTGACATTGAAGATAAAAACACAGCAAGTGTTTTGTAAAGTGAATTGCTGTTACTTGGCCAATGTGCTTAGTTTTAAGTGGCTCTATAGGGTAAAGAGCAGACTTTTCAATATAGACAAAACATGGTTTTCCTGCCTGAATCTATCATTCTTTGGCAAATTCTGTTCATTCCAAGGGGAAAAGCTCATAGGAAGTTGACTTTCAAGATAAAAACACAGGTAGTGTTTTGCAAAGTGAATTGCTGTTACTAAGCCAATAAGTTTAATTTTAAGTGGTTTTAGATGGTAAGAAGCATACTCTTCTATATGGACAAAACCTGCGTTTCCCAGTCTGAATCACACATTCTTAGGTGAATTCTGTTCTTTCCAAGCAGGAAAAGCTTATAGGAAGTTGACTTTGAAGATAAACACACAGCTAGTGTTTTGCAAAGTGAATTGCTGATACTTGGCCAATAAGCTTAGTTTTACATGGTTCTAGACGGTAAAATCAGACTTATTTATGTAGACTAAAAAAGCTTTTCCCAGTCTCAATCTCTCATTCTTTATCGAATTCTGTTCATTCCAAGAGGGAAAAGCTTGTAGGAATTTGACTTTCAAGATAAACACACAGCTAGTGATTTGCAAAGTGAATTGCTGTTACTTGGCGAATAAGCTTAGTATTAAGTGGTTCTAGCGGGTAAAAAGCAGACTTTCCAATATAGACTATTCTATATGTATTATATAAATATATAATAAATATATTATATGCTATATAATATATACTTTTCTATATAGACAAAAGTGCATTTCCCAGTCTGAATAACACATTCTTAGGCGACGTTTGTTCGTTCCAAGGGGGAAAAGCTTGTAGGAATTTGACTTTCAAGATATACACACAGCTAGTGATTTGCACAGTGAATTGTTTTTACTTGGCCAATAAGCTTAGTTTTAATTGGTTGTAGAATCTAAAAAGCTTACTTTTCTGTTGTGGTTTGCCTTGTATTTCTCTCTGGATTTGTAAAATAAAGGCAAGAGCTCGAGATTTGGGCAGATGTAGGAGTCGGGAGCGAGAGGGGAGGAGTCAGGAGAGGGGAGGAGTCAGGAGGGGGGAGTCACAAGGGGGAGGAGTCAGGGAAAAAAATGAAAGAAATGAGGAGAGAGTTATCATGGGAGAAGGAAAAGCTGGAGACCAGGCAAATAAAACGTGCAAGGGATGAGGGATTTGAGAGCTAGGAATAGGACAGTGTAGGGTGGATCTGCCCAATCTAGATGCTGGATTGTTTTCACATTAATTGAGTTGCGTTTTCTTTGTACGGGCCGATTTGTGTTGGAGAGGAAACTGCAACAACTGGCGCCCAACGTGTCCATTAGAACTCAACTAACCTGAGATAAAAGTTTACTTCCCTTTCACCCCCAGAATAGGGCTCTGATAGAGATCTAGGCAGGAGTACTGGTGGATTAGAAGTTGAAGACTGGGTCTGAGGGGTCTAGGAAGAATCGAGAAGACTGCAAGTGTTCTGAATGGAGGGAGAAAAAGGTACAAATGGCTTTGGATCAGATACTACTTTGATGTAAGACAGATATACAACTTTTTGATACTTAAAGATGAGAAACACAATGAATATCTTTTGGTCCTTATGGAATGATATTTTGAGTGGTCTGACGGTTGTGAATTTGGAGGTAAAAGACACTTTATCATTGACCGGTATTGCAATATTCATTCTTCTGATTTACTATATCTTATCAAAAGACAGGGCCCAAAATAGCAAATTTCTAGCCTTAGGAAAGAAATTACAAGTAATGCTAGAACAGAAATTTCTCAGATATTTAGATGACTCTGAACAACAGTGAGATAAGCTTAAGTTTTGGCAACAGGAGCTAGAAGAGACACTAGAAAAAAGAATTCGACAACTCAAAGATCAAATTGAACAGCAGGAAAATAGAGATAGAATCTGGAAGCAAAGTCTAGAAGATAATTTACTAAAACTAGCAAATCAAAATAAGGCAGAGGCTGCAATAACAGAATTACAACATAAAGAGAAGCTAAAATTATGGAAGCAGGGCTTAGAAGAGAAGATACAGGTAATTATGGAACAACATGAACAACAGAAAGAGAAAATTAAATCTTGGCAATGTAGCCTAGAAGGAACACTAGAACCGAAGACACAGGAAATTATACATCAGAATAAGAGACAGAAAGATGAAAATAAAAGTGGTAGACAGGAACTAGAAAGGATGTTAGAACAGAACATACAACAGCTCACAAGTCATACTGAACAGCAGAGAGAAAGTAATGAGGTTTGAAGCAAGACTTGGAGAATAACTTTTTAAAATTTATCACTCAAAAGATAATGGATAACAAATTATTAGAAGTACAATATAAAGAAAAATTCAAAGTGTGGAAGCAAAGCCTTGAACAGAGAATTCAGGAACTCAAGGAACAGGGGGGAAGACAGAAGGAGAAATATGAAGCATGGGTACAGACTTTAAGAGAGGAATTTAAAATTACAACTAAAGAAAAACTCAGGTAGAGATAGAAGATAAAATTAGGGAAAGCCAACCTAAGGTTATTAGGAAACAAACTTTAGTCTATCCAGTTAGTGTACAACAAAAGCCTCCAAACGATGATCATCCACAGGGTTATGAAGAATTTGAATGGCAACCCATGGATGTGTTAGAATTAAGGAAATTTAAGGAAACCGTAACTAATTTTGGAATGCATTCACCATTTGTAAAACAAATCTTGATTTCTTGGGCTATTAAAAATAGAGTAATCCCCCAAGACTGGAAAGATATGGTAAGAGCAATTCTAGAACCTGCTGAAAATTTACAATGGATTTCGTGGTGGAGAGAAGAAGTGAGGGAGATAGCACGACAAAATAGAGCTAGGGGCAGAGAGATTTACACAGATCAACTGTTTGGTGAAGGCCGCTTTGTTGAAGTAGAGGTGCAGGCTGTATATGATGAAGAAACTCTGGCATGGTGTCGATCGTCAGCCTTAAAGGACTGGGACAAAGTCGCAGAATCAGGGAAAAGACTTGAAACATTCACTCAAGTCATACAAGGTCCTAAAGAAACCTCCCCTGACTTTTTACAAATGCTTACCTCAGCTGTGGAAAGGAGTGTATCAGATTCAGCAGCAAGAAAGGCGATAATTGAGTCTTTAGCCTTTGAAAATGCAGATACCGAATGCAGGGAAGTAATCAGACCACTGAAGGCGAGGTCCGCACCAATAGATGAGTGGATTAGATATACAGCTATTGTTGGATCTTGTTCTCCTGATACGACTGTGATAGGAGAAGCTGCCACTGGGCAACTAGAGATGACCCAAGGTTTCAAATGTTTTAATTGTGGTGAGCAGGGTCATCTCTGATATTACAGCAAGAAAAAACAAAGTAATACCAAAAGGGGGACTATGCCTCCTGGAATGTGTCAAAAATGTGACAGAGGTGGACATTGGACTAAGCAATGTAGAGCAATAACAGACAGATGGGGCCACATCCTGCCATTAAACTTCCAGGGGGCCTCTTGCAGGCCCCAATGCCAGGCAGGAAGAGTTCTCTTCCTCAGAACAATTAAATGGCATGACTTCAAAAATAGATGTTCTGGGACCAGAGGAGGCTGAGGGAAGTCCTATGGACAATCCCAAAAGCCTCAAAGGGAGCGAAAAACGAATATTTTGGAAAACATCTATAGAGGACCAAAGGCCAAAACTAAAAATACGGGTAAACAATATTGAAATTGAAGGAATGGTTGACACTGCAGCAGATGTAACCATCATCTCTCCAAAATCTTGGCCCATTAGTTGGCCACTTCAAGGAGTGGATATGCAGCTTTAAGGTGTTAGCACTTTATCCCAAATAAAACAAAGCACCAGGTGGCTTAAATGTATAGGACCAGAAGATCAGGTAGGAAAATTAAGGCCATACGTGGCTGATATAGCCTTTAAATTATGGGGAAGAGACCTACTACAGCAGTTGAAAACTCAAATTAATATCCCCTCAGTTTCAGGGTCTGGCCCTGAAATTCATCAGGCTCCTAATAAAAACTATAAATCAGTCAGGGAATGTTATCAAGGATAGTTAGAGACGGTCCAAGCTGTCCATAAGCAACATACAGCAGAGGCTGACAATTTAGTGCTACCCCAAGGAGCCATGGCTGTTCAGACAACAACAGCCTTGCCACTAAGGTGGCTGACTGACCAACCCATCTGGATTGATCAGTGGTCTATGACAAAAGAAAAACTACAGGCATTAGAACAGCTAGTCCAGGAGCAGCTGGAGGCTCAGCATATAGAGGAGTCCACCAGCCCTTGGAATTCTCCAGTATTTGTCATTAAAAAAAGTTCTGGAAAATGGAGGGTGTTGACAGATCTCAGAGCAATTAGTAAGATTATTCAGCTGGTGGGTTCCCTGCAGCCTGGGATCCCGCTGCCTTCTTTGTGGCCTAAGGAATGGCCTATTGTAGTGATTGACTTAATATTGTTTTTTCACTATTCCTCTACATGAAGGCGATAAGGAAAGGTTTGCCTTTTCAGTGCCTTCCCTCAATAGAGGTCGGCCCATAAAAAGATATCAATGGAAAGTCCTGCCACAGGGAATGTTGAATAGCCCTACCTTTTGTCAATATTTTGTACAGCAGTCATTGGAGATGATTCGCAAACAATTTCCCCAATCTATTATTTATCATTACATGGATGACATTTTATTGTCTGATTCAGATATAAAGATCCTGGAAAGAATGTGTGATGAAGTGAAAAAAACCTTACCTTGCTGGGGATTACGAATCGCCCCTGAGAAAATAAAAAGAGGGGATTCTATTAATTATCTAGGGTATAAAATATGTCTACAAAGGTTTAAGCCACAAAAGGTGCAATTCAAAAGAAAGCAATTAAGGACACTTAATGATTTTTCAGAAACTAATGGGAGATATTAACTGGTTGAGGCCTGTGATTGGCTTGACCAGTCAAGAGTTGAGCAATTTATTTCAAACATTACAAGGCGATAAAGATTTAAATAGCCCAAGGAAACTATCAGCTGAGGCTGAGAAAGAGCTAGCTTTGGTAGAAAGGAAATTGCAGGACACATATCTAGATCGTATTCATCCAAAGATGGCCTGCATATTAGTCATCTTACCCTCTACTCATTCCCCTACAGGAATTCTCATGCAGAGGGAAGATTATATCTTAGAATGGATATTTTTAGCACATAAACAGAGTAAGAAACTGAAAACATACATTGAGAAGGTCTCTGAATTGATACTTAAAGGAAAATTGAGACTTCGACAATTAGTTGGAATGGATCTGGCTGAAATTGTGGTACCTTTTACTAATACAGAAATTGCATCTTTGTGGGTACAAATTGAACATTTGCAAAGAGTATGCAGTAAGTTCTTAGGAGAGATTAACAACAGATACCCTAAAAGCAAGCGACTTCAGTTCATAAATCGAACTAACTGGATCCTCCCTCGTATAATAAAGGGAACCCCAATATCTGGAGACCCTACATTTTACACTGATGCCAGTGAGTCAGGAAAGGCAGGATGTAAATCAGAAAATGTAAGCAAGGTGATTGAGAGTCCCTATAAGGCAGTTCAAAAATCTGAATTGTATGCAATACTCATGGTGTTGTCAGATTTTCAAGAGCGTCTTAATATAGTAACTGACTCTCAATATTCAGAAAGTGTTGCTTTGCACATAGAGACTGCAGAGCTTATTCAGGTTTATTCTGAATTGACATCACTATTTATTCAGCTACAACAAAAGATAAGAAATAGGAGTTACCCGCTATATATAACACACATAAGATCCCATACAGGTCTGCCAGGCCCTCTGGCACAACGTAATAATGAAATTGACCAGCTACTGATAGGAAGTGTACTAGAGGCTTCAGAACTCCATAAAAAACACCATGTCAATAGCAAAGGCTTAAAGAAAGAATTCTCTATCACTTGGCAATAAGCCAAGGAGACTGTGAGGCAATGTCCTACTTGCTCGTTATATAATCAAACTCCATTGCCTACAGGAACTAACCCTAAAGGCACCCAAAGAAATGAAATTTGGCGAATGGATATTCTCCATTTTGCAGAGTTTGGTGAGCTGAAATACATACACCATACTATAGATACATACTCAGGATTTCAATGGGCAACTGCCTTAGCGTCAGAAAAGGCCGATTCTGTAATTACACATGTGTTAGAAGTTATGGCTATAATGGGAATACCCATACAAATTAAAACGGACAATGGTCCAGCATGTATCTCTAACAAGATTGAGCGCTTCTTTGAATATTATAATATAAAACATGTTACAGGTATACCACACAATCCTACAGGACAAGCGATTGTGAAGAGATCTAATCGAAGTCTAAAGGAGATGCTTAACAGGCAAAAAGGGGCAACAAAAACTCCCCGAGGTAGGCTACATTGTGCTTTATTAACCTTAAATTTTTTAAATGCTGATGAACAAAGCAGCACAGCTGCTGAAAGACATTGGATTGTGGAAAAGACTACTGAACTAAACCAGCCTGGTTATATTAAGGATATTCTGACATCAGAATGGAAAATGGGAAATGTGTTACGCTGGGGAAGGGGTTATGCTTATGTTTGTACAGGAGGAGAAAAGCTGTGGGTTCCTTCCAAGCTGATAAAGATCAGACATGACAAGGGGAGATCTCCTGAAGTCCTCGGCAACACAGAAGAAAAGGGAGACTAAGACAATCAACAAATAGGTGATGTACATATGAGGATGTTTAGGTCTCCATGTATGAATTGGCTGAGAAAAACATGTCTATAAACAGCCAGTAACATCTTGAGTACGAATTTCTCATAACTTTTTATTACATGCATCCTGTAAAATGGCATGTTTTACAAAATTATGTTACGGTTTGATTATATGATCCAACTAACCTGAAGAAAGGCAGTCACCTCTCTTTGTTGATCTTTATTAACTAAGCTGTGCACCCAGCTTACTCCATGTGAATGCGCTTACAGAACTATATGATGCTTGTACAGTTTTGTGTGCTACAGGAGGAAAGAAGAGAAAGACAGCCCTGAAATGACCCACACTCTGGGATGCTGAGATTCCGCGACCTTCCAGTCCAACTTTGTGTTTGATTCTCCCTCAATTACACTGAAGCTGCTTCATTTCAAGGCCTGCTTTCAGAACTTTTCCAGAATGTCCATCTTACTTATCCAGCCCTTCAGACTGTCATAGTCAAGATGTCAGCTAAGAGATGAACTTTCTCAGCACAGCGTGACTGGCAGGCAAATCCCAGCTACTTCTACTCCAACAAAGCCAACTCTTCCTAATTCCCCTTGGGCCCCAGGAGGGAATTCTTCACCCCAATTCAGCTGGAATCAGACGAGGAAGATTATCTTCCCAGTTCCTTATGTTGGGGTGGATGGTTCTGGTTATTCTAAGAAGAGTGGATATGTTTTCTTTTAAGGGATACTATACAAATGTAGCTTTGGGCAGGGGGAACTAGAGAATTTAAACTCAGGGATTGCTACCTTTCCTTTCCTCTTTTCTATCCTTCTTAGTTAAAAAGAAAAGGGGGGGGTGATATAGTAATACATAGAAGTTAGAGAAATAGACAAACAGGGATAGATTAGCAAACTTACTCTTAAACAAAATTTTACAGCTATATCTTACATTGATAGAAATGTTTGTAATTGATACAAAGTTGAAGCTGCAATCTTTTCATTGGTATAGAATGCATTTTACACAAATGTGAGGTTTTCATTGGTATACTTTCTTATTGATTTATAATTGAGATTAATATTGCTACTTTAACATTAGCATTGTGCCTCCACTATGCATCTAAGAATACAAGTCTTAGCCCCAGTCCTATAACTGCTATTATACATTATTTTTAGTTGATTAACCAGTACCAGCTAAAGACCAGATTGCAAAGTAATGGTTCTGAGTCAGTTTAGATGGGTTTTGGAAATACTTCGATTAGAGAGGGCCAACGGTAGTCTATGCTTAACAGTTCAGAAACGCCTATGTAGATAGGAAATCTTCAAGGGCGTCAGAAGTCCACAGAATAACCCGTTTATGGACATTTCTTCATCTAGATCATTTGACTAGAGACCTGTCTGCCCCTGACAGGACCCCTTAGACTCAAAGAAGAAATTGAGCATCAATGGAGTTGCTCAAATCGTGGTGACACAGCCACTGAGCAAATTGCTTCAATTCATCTACAGACAAAACACTGTCCAGAAAAGGACAATTTATGCAGGACAGTCGACTGATAATCTCTGCCAAGGCAGGGTGATCAGCCCTTGAAAATCTGCATTACAAAGGTCTGTCAGCTGATCCTGGGCCAGAAGGCTGAAGACTGATGCTCCGACATATTAAGGAATAGGGGGACTGTCCAGGTGATCAGCAGTCTCTATAAATTGGCTAAGCTTGGAAGCCATGTTTTGTGCTTCCCATATTTTCAGGTAATATTAATCATTCTTGGATTTCTGATGTGGTTGGAGACTGGTAGTCTCATAGACAACCCAAGCGGTTTAGTATTGAGAAAGATGATAAATCTGTTAGGGTGGTTTTCAGGTGGCATAGGATCTGGAACCAGGATATAGTCAGGTATAGTTTTTAGTAGAGATGACATGGTTAATGAACAAAATTGATGCACTGGGTGATGAGTGTATTTTTGGTTTTATAAATTGCAGAATGGTAATAATACTCAGTTCATATATGTATAGGGAAAAGCTTTTTTAACTGGACAAAAAGGGGGAAATGTTCTGGTCTGCCTTGGAGTTCTCTCTGAATTAGTAAAATAAAGGCAAGAGCTCGAGATTTGGGCAGAGGGAGGAGTCGGGAGCGAGAGGGGAGGAGTCAGGAGAGGGGAGAAGTCAGGAGGGGGGGAGTCAGAAGGGGGAGGAGTCAGGGAAAAAAAAGGAAAGAAGTGAGGAGAGAGTTATCATGGGAGAAGTAGAAGCTGGAGACCAGGCAAATAAAAGGTGCAAGGGATGAGGGATTTGGGAGCTAGTAATAGGACAGTGTAGGGTGGATCTGCCCAATCTAGACGCTAGATTGTTTTCATATTAATTGAGTTGCATTTTCTTTGTACTGGCCGCTTCTGGTTGGAGAGGAAACTGCAACAAACTGCAACAGTTACATTAGGAAGGTTGAGAACCACTCTTCCTGACCCCTCTAAGATATGCCTGTAGGCATGGACTGGAGGTATAATCCCTTTTATTCAATCAGGCAAATCCAGAAAAACCAAAACACCACCAAAAGGTTATGAAGGATAAACAGTCACTGCACCCACAGTGTCAGGACTGCTGACATCTTAGACAAACGATGTCAAAATGGAAATCACGCCACACCATGACCATCCCCCTAAATGAAAAGGAGAGGAGAAAAACCAGTTCCCTGGTGGTGGCACCAAGAGAAAACCCTTGTCAGAATTGTCAGCAAGGGTCAATGAGAAACTTCCAAAACAAAAGTATACACATAATCTTGGTGATGTAATAGAATAAACAGGAGAAAATCGAATAGGAACTCACTTTATTAAAACAAACAGAGTAGGAATTAAAGGCAAGTCTGGGCAAGATGAACAATGAAGTGGAGTTTAGAGCAGGCAGAAGTGACTGGGGAGATGGCTCACTACTTAGGAACACTGGATGCTCTTGCAGAGGATCAGGGATCAGAGGATCTGAAGGACTCTGGTCAAAACACACACACACACACACACACACACACACACACACACACACACACCCCATAGAGATAAATTAAAAAAAATTAAAAAAAAGAAGGAGCCAGGTATGCCCCTTTAGTCCCAGCACTCAGAAGCAAGCTGATCTCTGTGAGTTCAAGGCCGACCTGGTTTATACAGTGAGTTTCAGGCCAGCCCTAACTACATAATGAAACCCAGTGTCAAAATAAAACAGAAAAGAGTATTATATTTATGTCTGATAATGTAGGCAACAGAGAAACTATTTCTACAGAGAAAGAACTTATTGTTGAGATAATCAGTGGGCTGGAAGGAGACCCCAATTCTTTGTGTCACTACTTCATCACAGCCTCAGCAAGAAGCAAAAATGGGTACAGATAAAGGGAAGCAGGGTGATCATGAGTAAAGCTGTGGACACGCATCAGCCCATCAGCAACAGAAGCAGGCAGAAAACCAGCTGGGATGAAATGGCTTCACCAGCCAATGTCTCTGACTGACAGTCCCTAGTAGCACCAGGATGTTCTTTTCCTTCAAGTACCCTGGACTTTTCATACACTCAGAAACCACAGAACAAAGTGTGGCAAAAGCCTAAGAAAGGATGTCTTGTGCGACATATTTGTTTATACAGGTTTCATGTAGCCCAGGCTGGCCTCAAACACACTATGCACCCGCGGATGATTTTGAACTCCTGGTTCTACTCCTGGTAATGGGACTCTGGGCATGGACCACCACACCAGGCTGATGAGGTTCTGTAGGTGGAGCCCCGAGCTGTGTGAGAGCCAAGTGAGCACTCTGTCCACTGAGCTGCATCTCCACCCCTCGAGATGTGTTCTGTGAATACAACAAAACTAAAATAGACGTCTTCAATGAGAGACAACAGGAGTCTCCCAGTCCAAAAACATTAAATCACACATTCACAAGTAAGACAGATGTCAAGAAATAATGAAACTATGTAACAGTAAGAAAAAAAGAAGAAGATAGGAAAAATACTATAAAATGTGTGAGACATAAGCGTGAAGGTGCTAAGAGGAAATTTTATTTACAACACTACTTCACAGATTAGAAGCAAAGACCAGCAACATAATTTTGATCTACACTGAATATAAGAATATAATTAATTCAATGAAAAAATAATTGTTTAAATGAATCCCAAAACACTAAAAATAAGAAATTAACAACAACAACAACAAAAAGCCAAACAAACACAATTAGTTTTCTTTTTTAAAGCAAAGAATGGTATTTTTTCGTCTTGAGTAGACCTAGATAGAAAAATATAAGGTCCATACTGTTTGGTGATTAAAAAAAAATTGCAATGTTTTAGAGTTTTCCAGAACACTGAACCTGGTACCATGAACAAAATTTTAAAAAATATATTCATCATTTAAACCCTTTTTTAATGACAGTGTTTATACTCAACTATTCTCTCCTATAATCAGTTTAATATCAGACAAGATTTCCAGGGTGGCCATATGGAGATTATGCAGTGTTGAAATGGAAGCTCAGCATTGTATTACCAACACAGACTCTGGTTGAGAACATCATTGTTTTTCAAACTAGGACACTAGCACAAGATCCAAGCCCAGTCTCCCGAGGCGTTGTCCCATCTTAGAGCCATTTCTTCAGACAGCACTTCCCATGTGTCATATTTTTCTGCAAATATCGAAGCAGACTTGTTTGCTGCACTGTTTGGTTTGCCGTGCTGTTTGGGAGATCCTGGACCATCAAACATGATGAAACTTCTCCCCCACACCCTCAAACTACAGCACTGGTATCAGTGTAGAGGAAATTGGAGAGACGGAAACCAAAAAGGAAAAAAAAACCTGTTGTTGTTTGGAGAAAAGTCATGTAAGTAGGCCAAGCTGACCTTGGACTTTCCATGTAGCCCAGGTTGGCCTTGGACTTACTATGTAGCCCAGGCTGGCCATGGACTTACTCTGTAGCCCAGGCTGGCCTTGATTTACGATGTAGCCCAGGCTGTCTTTGAACTTACTATGTAGCCCAGGCTGGATTTGAACTTGTGATCTTCGCGAGTATTGAGAATATAGGTATGCACTACCACACTCAGTTTTGTATCTGTTATTATTAGTGACTCAGCTGTGGCTCCTCATTTCCCAGCCTCCCTCAACATCAACAACAGCATCCACAATCACCCACTAGGATAATCCCATCCTTTAACTCAGCTGTTAAGGTCAGACTTTACAGAACAGAGTGTCAGCAGGGTCCTCCTCCTTATTAGAACACATTTGTGTGGAGGGATTTGAGTGAATGTTTGAGTGAGCCAGTCATACATTAACCTGGTTCTGATATTATGACCAAGACGGAAAAAAAAAAGAAGAAGAAAACAATAGTAAAGTAGATGGGTCCAACAGCGGGACTTGAACCTTAGCAGTTGATGAGATGGCTCACAGGTCTCAGGTAAATGATGGGTAGGCTTTGTGGCCCACACAGAATACCAGTCCAGGGAGGTAGAGATAGGGCAGATCCCCAGAGCAAAATAGCTGTCTAGACTAGTCATATTGGGGAACTCTGGGTTTGACTGAGAAATGCTGCTTCAATGAATAAGGTAGAAGAGAAAATGGATTAGTCCCTATATTATACACTGCACATGCACATATGTACACACAAACACACACACACACACACGAACAAAAGAAAAAACCTTGGACTTAAGGCATTGCCTCCACTGTTGTAGCACATAGTAGGAGGTGGGGATCTAAATAAGTGTTCCTTTCCACCCCCACAAAGACCAACATACTTATGAACCCTCAGCCCTGGATCTGTACAATCTGCTGAGGACTCCCAGATGATTAGTTTAGTCTCCTCTCTCTCTAACATGTTCTGGTGTTCTGTTTCAGGAATCCTGAGCTGGGGCTGAGCAGACTTGAGCCTCACTCCCAGTCTTGCATCCAAGACACCTTTCAGCTGCCATGTACTGATCCTTAGAATTCCCTGCCAAGGTACCGTGACTTGCATTTCTCACGAGTCTATGCCATGAATCCAGAGAAAGTGCGGCTGTCTTACTCTGCCATTTATTAGCTTAGAATATTGGGAAATTGGCTCGACGTTTAAACCTCACTTCCCCCATGTATAAATGAGCAGGCGAACAATTCCAGTTCATCAGATCTACATTAGGAGTGAGTTATAAAAACACATCAAAATGATTAGTACCAATGTGTTTTATGAATGATAAGCAGTATTATTTATATGATTTGTAACATTAGAAATTATTGTACCTGGAACGTAACGGTTTTCATTATCTTTGCACAGATGATGCGAGGAAAGCGTCTAGGATGCAGAAATGCTTCCTTTTTTGCTTTATTTCCAAGAAGCATTTCTTTCTGCTCCAATTATTTTTTTAAAACTTACTTTCCACTCCATCTCCCCTTAGGTGATTGGGTTAGAACAGGGTTTGGTGAGAGGGGTTATAAAACATGTTACAGAATATATCTACAAGATCAACTGTTGAGTTCAAATGGAGGCTCCCTCCATGGATAAGCCATGCTCCCCCTGAAGCTATTGATTTCTTTTCTTTTTTTATTTTCATTGATTTCTTGTGATGGCTAGTCTAGGAGGAAAGAACCTCCCTCGAGGAGCTTCCTCCATCAGATTGGCCTTGACTATGTCCAGGTGGCATTTCCTTGACTGTTAACTGATGTTGAAGAGCCTGGTCTACTGTGGGCAGCACCGCCCTATGCGGGTGTGTCTGGACTCTGTAAAGGTAGTTGAATGTGAGCTTAGAAGCAAGGCAGTGAGCAGTCTCTGTAGTTCCTGTATCACAATCCTGTCTTGGTTTTCTTTGATGATGGCCTGGAACAGATAAGATGAAATGAAGATTTCCCTTCCCAAGCTGGCTCTGGTGAGTGTATTCATCAGAGCTACAGGAAACCAAAATTAAGCAAAAATCACAGTGCCAGATGTGGGATGTCTTCCTGAATGTTTCTGACCAGCGAGATCCCAAAAGCCCTCACAACTTTACAGGTTGTTGCTATTGTTCTTCGTAGCCCTCCAGAACTTGATGGTAAGTCCCTATTGCTGAGGACACTGAATCCTTTGGGTCACAGGTCACAGAAGGGTCAATCTGAAGCTGAGGTGTAAGCATCCTCTATAATGGCAAGACTTCATGGTTCAAGAAAGTGCTATGTAGGCTTCCAGGGGAGAAAATCATCTACAACCTTACTCGGTGGTGAACCATTCAAGCTAAAATGTCAGGCAAGTTGTGCTCCCAATGTGTTAGTTGCATTGCAGTCATGGGAGTAACCTGTGGCTTTCCAATCGCATACAAGGCATATTCCACACGAGGGAATACACACCAGGTTCTGTAAACTCGTCAAGAACCTATGGTTAGGGTGATAGGCCCTATGAAAGAACCTAATGCTAAATACATTGCCGAACTTCCTTCCAAACATCCATATTTGTATCTACAGATCAGCGTTGCACTCAGCTCTCATCAGACAGGAAGCCTCTGACTACCATGAGCAGAGACATACAGCTGGACAAAGTGCTGGGAATCAGTGGTGTTGGACTGTTCAGGTGGAAATAGGACATCTACGTCCTCTCCTCCACAGCTCAGAAAACATCATGAAAGAGTGGGTGGAAGGAATGTAGAAACCAGAAGATGGCGAAGTGGACAGCAAAAGGATATCTTTTAGATTGTACGTAGTCATTGAACTCTTAAACTGATGGCGGCTATGGTCATGGGCACAAGACTGGGCCCCTCAACACTTCATTACAGAAGGGAGAGGCCATGAAGACCCTCCCCCTCCCTTGGCAATAAACATTTATTGGAGGAGGGTTCTATCCTGCAAGCTTAGATTTTTCAAGACCTACTTTAGTAAGTGTTTTTAAAACCTTTAACCTTCCTCTAGCCCACCACCCACCAGAGGTAGTGGAAAGGAAAGGACAATAGCGCAAACAAAGGACGATGTGGACCTGCTTAGATATAGTTAACTGGGGCGATTTAAATCTTCATCATCAGGATATCAATTCAGTTGACATGAATCAGCAGAGGTAGGTCGATCTACTTGCAAACACCATTCACGAATCACCAAGGACAGTTCAACCCAGAAGAAATTGCTGATCTCTTCCAATTGGCCTGGGTTCGAGGAGGCAGCAAGAAGCCACCGCATTGTCTCCACAAGAAGTTCTCTGGTGCTTTTCTCTCTACAAAGTCATGACAAACAATGGTCAGTGAAGATGGAAAGTTGACCAATGCCACAGCATGGTCCATGAAGACCAGAGTCATTAAAGTCCATTGAGCATCAGCGAAGAGTGGCAAGGCAAGCCAATGCTGTGGTGCTGCCCACTGTTGTCCAGGGTTATACTCGTACCCTTTCTAAACATCACATGCCCTTTTCATAGGCAGCGACCAGAAACACAATGTGTTTGTTCTCAGCAAAACATCCTCCCCTAAGACAGTTTCCAGAACTACATCCATGACACAGTTGAGTCTCCAAAGAAACCAGAAAAGTCTGCTTCACGCCCTTCTTCATTCCTGTACCCATAGATAAGCTGTTCTGTCGAATTCCTCTGTACTCATGTAATTAATTAAACTTAGGGATTACACGCAGAAAGGAGACATGAAATAGGAGGGGACTTATTCAGAATATCGGTGCCAGTTGGAGAGGGAATGGCGTGAGAGAAGGGGTTGACCGAGGGGATGACGGAGGAGGATGAGGGAGGAAGCAAGTGAGAACTGAAGGATGGGATGGGAGAATGAGGGAGGGGGATGAGGGAGGGGAATTGGGAAGGGAAATACAGAAAGGAAATGACTAAAACTCATTATATAAGTATATGAAATTGTTAAACAAAAAAATCAAAATCGTCTTTTTTTAAAAAAAAATTAATGTTTCTCTTTAAAGAGGGTCAATCATTACAACTTACGGTTTATTTTGTTGGATCAATTTTGTCTTTAAGGCTTTTTTTTTCCTTCGAGCAAATTGTCAGATGTGAAGTTTTATTTCGAGTCAGTGCCGTCCAGGATTCTGTGTGACTGAAAAATCAAGTCAGTAAACACTTTGTATTAATCGTCAAAATCCCAGTGAGTTCTCTCCAGTAATTTTCCTTTTATCACACTCCACCCACAGCCCTTCTCAAAATGCTGGCTGAATTAAGTACCTGCCTCTGAATGGGACACAAGTTCAAACCAGTGGAAGTGGGAAAAAGCAACTAAGAGCAAACAAAGTAACAAACAGCAAAACTTCTTCCGTCTGCATCTGGGATTCCATTTTATGGTTTTGGAGAGTCTACTAAACCGAACAAAATGAAAGAGTAGAGTGTGATGTGGTGTTTTACTTCCTGAAGAAAGGCAGGCATAGCTGCAAATGGGGGGGGAGGCGGGGGTAGGCTGACAGGGCGGTTCCTCTCTTGATGATGTATGTAAACACCAAAGCTGAGAATAAAGAGAACCTCCAAGTGAAAACGGCGATGCCAAAATTTATGAACACAAGAGTGTTTGTATCACACTGACTGGACATTCACACAAATAAATCACACCGCACCACTAGTATGCGTGTTCACACACATCAAGTGGTGCTGTGTTTGGGGGGTTGTATAAACAATGATTGTGTGTGACTGGAGAGGTGACTTGGTAGTTGAGAACCGTTACTGCTCTTGCAGAGGACCTGAGTTCAGACCCTGGCACCAACATGCTGGCTCACAAGCATTGATCACTCTTGTTCAGTTCTGTGCCCTGCTCCTGTCTTTGTATATTTTGGATATTACCCACTATCAGATATAGGATTGGTAAAAATGTTTTCCCAATCTGTTGGTTGTAGTTTTGCCCTAATGACAGTGTCTTTTGCCTTACAGAACGTTGCTGTTTCATGAGGTCCTATTTGTCAATTCTTGATCTTAGAGCATAAGTCATGTGTGTTTTGTTCAGGAAATTTTCTCCAGTGCCCATGTGTTCAAGACTCTTTCCGAACTTTTCTTCTATCCGTTTCAGTGTTTCTGGTTTGATGTGTAGGTCCTTGATTCACTTGTACTTAAGCTTTGTACATGGTCATAAAAATGGGATAATTTGCATTCATCTACATGCTGACTTCCAGTTGAACCAGCACTATTTTTGGAAAATGCTATGTTTCTTCATTTGGATGGTTTTATCTCCATTGCCAAATATCAAATGATGGGTGTGTGGGTTCATTTCGGGGTCTTCAATTCTATTCCACTGGTCTATCCATCTGTCTCTGTATGAATATCATCCAGTTTTTATCACTATTGCTCTGTAATTCGGCTTGAGTTCAGGGGTGATGATTCCCCCAGAAGTTCTTTTATTGTTGAGGATAGTTTAGCTATCCTGGCTTTTTCTTATTCCAAATGAATTTGCAAATTGCTCTTTCTATCTCTGTTAAAGAAGTGAGTAGGAATTTTGATGGATATTGCATTGAATGTGTACATTGCTTTTGGCAAAATGGTCATCTTTAGTATATTAATCCTGTCAATCCATGAACATGGAAGCTCTTTCTATCTTCTGAGATCGTCCTCAATTTCTTTCTTCAGATACTTGATCTTCTTGTCATACAGATCATTCACCGGCTTGGTTAATCTCACACCAAGATATTTTATATTATTTGGGAATATTGTGAAGTGTGTGGTTTCATTATTTTCTTTCTCAGCCTGTTTATCCATTGAGGAGAGGGAAGCTCCTGGTATGTTTGAGTTAATTTCATACCCTGACACTTTGCTGAAGTTTTTTATCACGTTAAGAAGTTCTCTGGTGGAACTTTTGGGGTCACTTAAGTATATACTATCATATCATCTGCAAATGGTGATATTTTGATATCTTCTCTTCCAATTTGAATCCCTTTTGACCTCCTTTTGCTGTCTGCTTCCTCTGGCTATGACATTGAGTCCCATTTTGAATACGTAGGGAGAGAGTTGGGCAGCCTTGTCTCGTCTCTGATTTTAGTGGGATTGCTTCAAATTTCTTTCCATTTAATTTGATGGTAGATACATGTTTGCTGTATATTTCTTACACTATGTTTTGATATGAGCCTTCAATTCATGATTTTTCCAGGACTTTTATCCCCAAGGGTTGTTGAATTTTGTCAAATGCTTTCTCACCATCTAATGAAATGACCTTGTGCTCCTTATCTTTGAGTTTGGTTACATGATGGATTTCATTTATGAATTTTCCTATATTAAACCATCCTTCCATCCCTGGGTTCAAGTCTACTTGATCATGACGGATGACTTTTTTGATGTGTTCTTAGATTCCGTATGCAAGAATTTTATTGTTTATTTTTTCATCAATATTCATAAGGGAAGTTGGTCTGAAGTTCTCTTTCTGTGCTGAGTCTTTGTGTGGGTTAGGTATAAGAGTAATTGTGGATTCATATAAGGAATGCGCTACTGCCCCGTCTCTCCAATTTTGTGGAAGAGTTTTGACAATATTAGTGTGAGGCCTTCTTAGAAGGTCTGATAGAATTCTGCACAAAACCCTTCTCGACCTGGACTCTGTTTGGTTGGGAGTCTTTTAATATCTGCTTCTATTTCCCTAGGAGTTATGGGGTTGTTTAAATAGTTTATTTGTTCCTGATTTAACTTTGCTTCCTTGTATCTCTCTACAAAATTATCCATTTCCTTCAGATTTTGCAGTTTTGTTGAATATAGGCTATTATAGTACAAGCTGATGATTTTTTTTAATTTCTTCAGATTCTGTTGTTATGTCTCCCTTTTCATTTCTGATTTTTGTAATTTGGATACAGTCTCTCTGACCTCTGGTTAGTTTGGCTAAGGATTTATCTATCTTATTGTTTTACTTGAAGAAACAGCTCCTGGTTTTGTTGATTCTTTGTATCGTCCTTTTCATTTCTACTTCGTTGATTTCAGCTCTGAGTTTGATAATTTCCTGCGTTCTACCCCCCTTTGGTTTACTTAGTTCTTTTTGTTCTAGAGCTTTTACATGTGCTATCAAGCTCCTGACATATGCTCTCTCCTGTTTCTTTTCCCAAGCACTCAGATCTATAAGTTTTCCTCTTAGCTCTGCTTACATTGTGTCACATATGTTTGGGAATGTTGTATCTTCATTTTCATTAAGTTCTAAGAAGTCTTTAATTTCTTTATTTCTTCCTTCACCAATTTGTCATGGAGTAAAGCATTTTTCAACTTCCACATATACGTGAGTTTTCTGTCATTATTGTTATTGTTGAAGACCAGTCTTAGTGTGTGGTGATCTGATAGAATTCCTGGGATTATTTCCATCTTCCTGTATCTGTTAAGGTCTGTTGAGGGATCAATTATGTCGTCAATTTTGAAGAAGGTTCCCGAGATCATGAGAAGAATGTATATCTTTATTTTTTAGAATGGAATGTTCTATAAATATCTGCTAAATCCATTTGGTTCATAACTTCTATTGCTTTCTCTACATCTCAGTTTAATTTCTGTTTCCAATATCTCTCCTGTGATGAGGGTGGGTTGTTGAAATCTCCTACTATTATCATGTCAGGTGCAATGTGTGCTTTTAGCTTTAGTAAGGTTTCTTTTATGAAACCTCAGGATTTCTGGTGACTCTTTTTTATTGCACAAATTCAAATGTAAATATAACATTCTGGTTCTTGGGTTGATGATATTCTGGAAATTTAACTGGGAGAGGCAAGGCCTCACTCTCTAACTAGAGAGCTACCTATACAAATACAGAAACTACTAATGAAAACAAAATTGCTTTTAAAAAATTTCAAAGTTAAAATATAGTCATTTTCTGTGCTGACTGTGGGAAGGTTGTTTATTTGCTTTTGTTTGTTTGTTTGTTTTAATTTACTGTGGAGAAATATTTACAGTAGGCCAAATAAGTGTGAAATGCATCACAATAGAATCCTATGCATTCCAGCATTTTTTCTACAAAGCAGAGTCCACTGAATGGTCAAGTATGTACAACAGACCTCATGCTTCATAATTTTCAGAGATTTAAGTCTACCCTATGTTCTCTATACTTAGATTTTTATAACTTTTGCATGTATGGGTCAGATCTAATCTGATAGATCTAATATGCTGATATACCTGACTATGTCCCCTGACCCCATGAGAAAACTATGTATTGTTTACCTTTTTGTTGTTGTTGTTGTTGTTGTTGTTGTTGTTGTTGTTGTTTGGGGAGCTGTGTTTTTCATTATCCCCAATAGAAAATTACTCTAGTGATCAATTAGTGAATAGATACAAAAATTTTGTATTACGGTGAGAAATTCCCAAAAATAGAGTGTAGACAATGGTAAATCTAAAATGTTTGTGTGTAGACATGAACACATGCTCATGACCCAATTAGCTGACAAGCAATCCACACACAATCAACTTAAGTGATTTGGGAAATTAACTTATTCACACAGAAGAAAACTCATGGGGAATACATTTTTTTCTTAGCCGTGTTTATAAGTGACCAAATGGTGAAGCAGGATGTAAACAAATACTGTTATCCTTGATTGTTGTTTATACTAACATTTTAATTCATGTACAATCTCTATGTGCTCTTTCTCTATTGGGTTTCTCTGTGTCTCTGTCTCTGCATGAATATATACGCACACATGTGTATGTGGCATACCAGTGTGTGTGTTTGTGTGTGTGTGTGTGTTTGTGTGTGTGTGTGTGCATGTGGGTGTGTGTCCTATATGGTATTTATGAACATAGGTAACATGTTTATTTATTTATAATTTGGAAATACTGAAACCCACATTTGATTTGCGGATCAACCATGTGCTGATCTACTCATATACCTTGACATTTCATTATATCAGGAGAATAGAGAGAGAGCCTAAGAGGCTGGTGATGTCTCCTTCTCTGCTCTTGTCAGGAAAAAGTGGTGTATCTTTTGCCAAGAAAACCCAAACTTCAGGAAAGACATATACACCCCACAAAACAGGAAAGGTTATGTAATTTGAAGGGAAAATATATCAGACTGGGAGAAAAATGAGTTTTCCACATTCCAATATTTGAGGGACATGAGACTGAACTTCAGAAGATATAATGGGAAGGGACAGGCAGAATCCCCAAGGATCCAAAGTAAGCTAAACCTTGGAGCTTCTCATTACACGAGAGCTCATGGATTGGTGAGGAAGGTGAACATAATGATAAGAACTTTGCAGTCCATACTCAGTCTCCATATCAGGCTACAATGGGAACAAGATGAGAAGGAGTCACCACCACAGAGCTAACAGCTACTTTAGCAGTCACAATGTAAAACACAGAGTGTAACTATAGACAGAAGAGAAGGATGATATCTGAAAACAGACAAGGCTGTGCTGGAACTGAACAGTTTTCCATGTAAGTAAGCAAGCAAGCACACAGCAGGTGCCATATGCAAACGTGAGCAAATAGGAATGAACTGTGTAGATACTATGTGTACAGAAATACAGGTTGTTTGGTGGAATTCTAAGCTGTTGAGATGAAAGGATAGGAAGGAATTTCTATCAAGCCAGGCACCATGTCTTGCTGTCAGAATACTCACATTCAAGAGACTGAGGGAGAGAAATTAGGAATTTTAGGTTAGCCTGGACTACATATCCAGACAATACATCTTTTATTCTTGTTTTCTTTATTCAAATCAATAGTCTGATTGATAGAATATCATGAACAATACTAAGAAAACTGACATTTAATGCCTACACAGTAATACTCCTGCTAAGAAAACATTCTATAAAGAGACAGTAATTATTAAGTTACATATGCCAGCTGTCATATTGAAGGTTCTGGCATGAAGGTGTCTGGTGTTGTTTGGTTGATCCTTCTTCACTTTCATGTCTCACTGTACACATCTTAAAAATCTTCTCTGACGACCTCGTTACTGTGCAGACATCGACATGTGCCTTGACTTTAAGTCTATGTATTAAAACCAGTAATCATTTATTTATCAAATGATTATTTGATTTTACTTAATCTTCAAAAATATTGAGTCTTGAGGAAATGATACCTTTATTGTGTGGGTTTGAATATTCATAATAGCAATCAGAGGATAATCGGGGCCCAACACACACACAGGGTGGTTGGAGAGACTATACCTGTGTCATCAGGAAAGCATAGAGATGAGTGCATTGATCAGTTTTTCTGCATAACATTGATGACTAGTTAATGATAAGAATGGATAAAAATCGAGATACACTCAAGGTTCTCTTTTCCTTAATTTGAATGACTGCTTATACAGCATGTGAAACTGAACTTAAACCCAAGGTAAACCTTCTGCCTGAGCTTCATTAGATCTAGGACTACATGTTTCCACCTTCTATTGTAAGTATTTGTACACTTGGCTCAATGCTTAGCACACTTTGAAAAATCCCCTGGTGTTAAGAGAGAAAGTATTAGCTATGAAATTATGTGAGAAAAAATCTTTTCTAAGCTTTGATTTTTGTGACTGCAGACAAAGACTTTGACTCTGATGTAACTGAGCCTCTAAAATACTAAAAAAATAATATCTCTCATCTGCAAGAATCCTACTAATGGCCTACTGATCTGTGTTTCTGGAGATGAGTGTCGAGTGTGTCAATTGCTCTTTGTGGCAGGAAAAGGGCTTGTCTGTCAAATGCTTTGCAATTGCCAAGAAATGTGAGGTCCCTGGAGAATGATCCCTCTGTTCACCCTCACTCTGCTCTCATGGCCTTTGCTATCTGCACCCGTCCATCTCTACACACCCCCATGCACTTCTTTCTGGGGAACTTATGTATCCTGGAAATTGGTCACACTGTCTCTGTCATACCCAAGATATGGAGAGCCGTGTAAGTGAGATCTGAGGAGTCTCTCTGGAGGGATGTGCCCCACAGATGTTGTTCTTCAGATGTTCATATGTGCTTGAAAATCTGTCACGGAAGACTGTATTTTTATCATACTCTAATCCAGAGAGACCATACAAAAAAGTATATTATTCCTTCTGCAGTATTGGTTGAAATTAATTCACATCACACGTTTGTATGTGAGGCTGAAATTAATGTTTTATATAGATAAAAGCATTATTCTTGCCTTAGTAATTTGTTTTGTTTTGTTTTGTTTTTTAATTTAGAAAATGGCTGAGTATTCTTCAGTTCCACACCTCAACTGAAGTGACTATTCCTCAGACTGTATACATAGAGGACATCTGAGTAGTAGTTGACATTTATAGTCAGGGCGTCTCCCCATGGATCTCTTTGGGTCTGAATAAGCATGTATAGACTTATTTCAGTTAAAGGAATCTTGTAGTATCAAAACATTACAGGATCCGTCTGCTGTAAATATTTTCTTTTACACAGGAGAAGGAAGGTGTATCAAAGGCTGTGTATCAAAGGTTGTAGACATTACACCATTAATAGAAGATAATATATCAAGAAGAATTCTGTAGGGCTACACAGATTGATCTCAGTATCCCCACACAATTCTAAGACAGGACGGACAAGAAATCACTTCACGTGCAAACTTAAAATAATCGGATGCTATGGTATGTGGAGTGTTAATAGATAAAGATAAACCACCTAAAAAGCACATGCATATATACCAGATGCTATTCAAAAATTATTCAGAGGCAGTTTGCAACCAACATTAAGCACAAAGAGATTGATTCCCCACTTCACAGATTCTGATCAGAAACAGTGAGTATTAAGAAATCTATATTAGAACTCACTTGTGTATCACATGTCTGTATAACTAGGTAGTCACAGCAAACATGACATTCAGAAAGCAAAGCTAGAACTTGTCAACAGTGGAGGAAGTGCATGTAGCGGATGAGGTTTGGGCATGAAACTCAAAAGTCCAAAATACCACTTAGATTTGAGTTTTGAGGACAATAAATACTTAATGAGTTTTGGGACAAAATTTCAATCGAAAGACTCCAAAAATTATTTGTCAATCAGACACACACAAACACACATACACACACACACACACACACACACACACACATAGACACACAAACACACACACACATACACAAACAAATGCATAAGCCACAAATAACTGACTTCCTCTGTGCTGTGTGTGGCACGCTGGATTTATGCAAGATATGAAATGTATTCTCCACAAGTAAGTGAAACCCAAACTCAAGGAAAAATTTAGAATTCCTCCTCCTTTCTTGAGAAAGCGTTCTGTGCATGAGCAATGCTTACATTTTAAAGTTTAAGAGGGCTGACTTGAAAACAGTAACTACTGAATCCACATTAAAACAGCATCTCAGAGATGTGTAGTGATTCAATTTTGATTTTATGGAACGGTAGCTGCTCAGTTTTCATGATTGTAGTATTAAACCAGGTCATTTCTAGACATAACTCTGTAGGGAAAGTAAGAGCTTGGATAATTCTTCAAGTTGAAAAACCTAAGAAAGCGTATTGGTAACAGCTTAATTCAAAATGGAGAAACGTGTGCTTGGGTAAGTTCTGGTACCTAAGACTGAGCAGCTGGTTCAAAGCCAAGGAAACCATTGCATGTAAACAAGCACTACTGGGTACAGAACCTGTTACTAATATGAAGAAAGCTACGGGCTTCAGGAAATATGCATGAGGAAGACTTTGAATGGTAGAAATTATATACAATAAATTTAGTGGTACACATTGAGAGGATGAATTTTTAAATGTTTATCTCCTTAGGAGTGTAAACATTTGAGCTAAGTAAATGCTGTATCCTAGTTAGGAAAGGGAAGTGAGTTTCCATTCAGACATTGGAATTCCCGTCATGCCGAACATGAACTTGGGACGGTTTCAAGAAATGTTGAAGCACATCAAGAGCTTCTGAGCACCCAGAAGGAGTCTGAGAGGATTAATTTTTTCTTGTTATGAGGGATTTTCAAGTTTATTATTGGAAATCAGTCAAGAGAATTTCAAAGTCTAGAAACCAAATTCTGTACACGTCTCCTATTAGCTTTGGAAGACCGTGACCTGTAAAAGCCCCAAAATGGCACAGCTAGATTCACCTTTTAAAATGCATTACAATTGGTGACTGACTGCCTTTCCACCATGTTCCCAAGGCCAGCCGCTGGGTACGACTGTGGTGCTCAACCTTCAGCAAGAGAATTCTGCTTAGCTTAATTACTGTGTTTTGTTTTTGTTTTGAGTTTTGTTTGCTTCAGGTATTAGTACTGTTGGTTTGGTTGGAAGTTTTGTTATTCATTCTTTATTAATTTTTGTTCTTTTGGTGAATTTGCAGTTCTGTTAATGTCATGCACATTACATTATGATTGTATAATTTAAGCCCTTTTTGAAAAAAATTAATATACATTTTCAGAATAAAATGTGTTTTTCAACTCAAAAGAAACAGGTTTTTTCTTGTGTAGTGTTGCATCCTGTAATCCCAGAAACCATATGCAGAGATAGATGACTGAAATTTGCAGGGTCTTGGGATTCACAATTGTTCCCAGCAAGCCAGAGGTACACATGTGGATTGGCCTTTCGATGTGTCTAGTGTGGCCTACTCTGTATGCCAATTTCATGATGAAAAAGGTATCCATACTGTATCCTTGTCGTCATATATTTAGCTACTCCTAAAATATAGTACTTTAAGATTGATCTCATAGAACAAGTTAATGAGAAAATCAACAGTATTGCTCTAATGATTCTCAGGAAATGAAAACACTCACCAACGGATTATAAATGAAAATCAGGAAAATCAGACCCAATCTGTCTCTGCTTTGATGAAATATCATCTCAGTCGAAACCACATAGAAGAGAAGATGAATTCCATGTTTTTAGAAATATTTTTATACTTAGCTTTTATGTTGTTGGCCTTGAATATGTATTTGGTTTTATTTGGGATAGTTGTTTGGTTCAGAATTTTATCATTACAATTATTATTGCTATTATTTCTATTATACATAAGTGTTTCACTTGATGTAAGTGCTATGTACCACATACATGCAATTCACAGCACGGTTCAGGAGTGGGAACTGCAAGACCCAATCTGGGAAGATGCTCCTGTTCATCGAGCCCACCTTCCAGTGTTGCAAAAATACCCAAGAAATCCTCAATCAACTCCCTTTGAAATATGGTCTTCTGGGATTTGAAGACATCACAGCCACTAACAACACCAATTAAATTCAAGATTACGTACAACAGCTCACTGGAGTGAGAACAGTTCCCTGGGTCATCATAGGTAAAGAAAAACTGCATAGGTAGACGCAGTGATCTAATTTCCCTCCAACAGAATGGGGAGCTGATGACGTGGCTGAAGCAGATTGGAGCTCTGCAGGTATGAAAGGGGTAGCAGGAAAAACCCAAGCTGACAGCAGACATTCAGTCATGCTGAGGCCAGTGCACCTGAGAGATGATGTGCATCATGGAGGGGGACAGTATTTTCTTATGATTGGGAATTTCTACAAATTGGCTTTTATTCTATTCCTCAGTGCTAAAATCTGATGCTGTTTGCATGAAACCATGGGGGAGGGAAGCTTAACAGATCACACAGGATTGAGTATCCATTCTTCATGTGCTGACATGTCTCTACCTCTAAGCCCATTTTTAACAATCCAGTGCATCTAAATCTCCAGTGAATCAGTTACTGTTTTTCTACCATGCTGTTCTGCTGAAGTCATTTTGCAGAAGTCCACTTCCTAATGATTATTAAAACAATGAATGTTGTGAAGTTTTTTATGATCTACACACTGGCCTTTCCCTCCCTCAAGCATGTACTTCTGCATTTACAGCTCTCAGCCAGTGTTCTCAACCTTTCCCTACCACAACCCACAGACGTCGACACTTGTATGAGGATGCTGTCTGAAAAGCAGATGAAGAGCTTTAGCATTGTTGTTCCTCACTGTAGCAATATTAACATAGACAGCAGACCATTTGATGAATTCAGCTCTGTTCACAAACTGGTTAATTGCAAGAAAATCCCAAACAGTTATGAGTTGATTCTAGTCAGAGTCCCAGAAAAGTCAAATATGAAATGCAAACTTTCAGAGCTCTCCTTCAAAGACTGCCTATGAAAGAAGGTGCTTGCAAAACACTGTCCTAAAATATTTACTCCATTCACATTTTACATTTTGCTTTGATGTCTTGCAATGTCGTTTATTAATCATGGAACTGCAGGTCTCTTCTCTGGTCTCCAGTGAGAAGGATTCATTCCTAAAAAAGATGTATCTGCAGATGACTAAAAAAATAAAAATAACGAATAGATCTTGATTAAAGTTCTGGGATAAAGATGAAACATCCTACACCAAAAATCAGATTAAAAGTAGATTATATATATATATATATATATATATATATATATATATATATATAGTGTGTGTGTTTTATTTATTTTTTTTTTGGTGAGTGTGTGTGTGATTTGGTTGCGTTATGTGAACTGTATGTTGGGTAATTCAAGCTTTTGGGGTATTGAGTGTGTGTGTGTGAGTGTGTGTGTGTGTGAGTGTATGTGTGTGTATGTGTGTGTGTGTGTTTTGTTTTTGTTTTTGTTTTTGTTTTGTGTGTGTGTGATTTGGTTGCCTCATTCTGGATGGTATTTATAGTTTCATTCATTTGTTATGAATTTCACGATGTCATGGTATTTGATTACTGAGGGGCTCTCCATTACGTAGATGAACCACATTTTCTGTACCCATTCCTGTGGTCAAATCATCTGGGTTCTTCCTAGCTTCTGACTATCATGAATACAGCTGCTATAAACAGTGTACAACGTGTGTCCTAATTTTATGTTGGGGCATCATTTGGGAATATGCCCAGGAGTGGGGTAGCTAAGTCCTCAGCATATACTATGTCCAATGTTCTGAGGAAAGCCCAGAGTAATTTCCAGAATATTGTACCTCATTTCGATCCCACCAATAATGGAGGAGTCTTCCTCTTTCTCCACATGGTGACCAGCATCTGCTGTTAACTGAATGTTTGATCTTAGCCGTTCTGCCTGGTGTATCCTTTGATTTGCATTACCCTGATGAATAATGACGTTGAACATTTCTTTATGTATTTCCCAGCCATTCAAAAAATTCTGATGAAAATTATTTGTTTAGATCTGTACCCCATTTTTAATAGGGTCATTTGACTTTCTGGAGTATAACTTCTTGAGTTCTTTGTACATATTGAATATTAATTCTCTTTCAGATAATGGATGGCAAAGATCTTTTTTCAAGATATTAGTTGCCAGTTTGTCATAATGACAGTGTTCCTTGCCTTACAGACACTTTGCATTTTTACAAGGTCCAATCTGTCAACTCTTCATCGTAAAGCATAAGGCACTGATTTGGGGTTCTGTTCAAGAAATTTTCCATAGTCATCACGTGTTCAAGCTTTTCCCCACTTTTTCTTCTATTGGTTTGTGTATATCTCTTTTTTCTGGATGCCCTTAATCCACTTGGACTTCAGCTTTGTAGAGCGTGATAAGAATGGATGGATTTACATTAATTTACACGCTGACATCTAGATGAACCAAAACAGGTGTTTACTTGCCTGTCTCTGTACCAATACCATATAATTTTTATCACTATTGCTGAGTATTCACCTTGAGATTAGGGATGTTGATTTCCACAGAATGCCTTTTATTTTGAGAATAGTTTCCACTTCTTTGTTTTTTCTTTTGTTTTTTTCTTATTCTAAATGTATGAAAAATTTTGTTGAAATTTTCTTGGGGATTGCATTGAATCTGTACATTGCTTTTGGCAAAGGGCCATTTTTGCTATTTCAATACTGCCAATCCATGACCATGAAAGGTATTTCCACCTTCTGAGATTTTCTTCTTTTAGAGAAAGTAAGTTCTTTTCATACGGTGCTTTCCCTTGCCTGGCTTGAGTTACATGGAGGTATTTTTTGTTGTTTGTGATTATTGTGAATAGTGTCATCTCCATAATTTCTTTCTTGGTCTGTTCATTCATGGAAGGTTACTGATCTGTTTGAGTTAATTCTATATCCAAGACTTTGCTGAAGCTGTTAATCACGTGCAGTAGTTCTCTGATGGAAATTATGGAGTCACTTAGGTATACTATCATATCACCTGCAAATAGTGATATATTGGCCTCTTCCTTTAATATTTGTATCCCTTTGTCCTCCTTTTGTTGTCTGATTGGTCAGGCTAGCACATTGAGTACTATATTGAATAAGTAGGGAGAGATTGAATAGCCTTGTCCAGTCCCTGATTTTAGAGGGAGAACTTCAAGATTCTCTTCATTTAGTTAGACTTTTGGCTACTGTTTGCTGTACATGACTGTAGTGTTGTGAGTATGGGCCTTGAATTCCTATCATTGTAAGACTTTGGCTATGAAGGGGTGTTTTATTTTGTCAAATGCTTTCACAGCATCTAATGAGATGAAAATGTAATTTTTTCTTTCAGTTTGTTTATCTAGTGGGTTATGTTGATGCAATTCCATATTGAACTATCCTTGCATTCCTGTCCTGAAGTCTCCTTGATAGTGATGGATGATCATTTTGATGTGTTAATGGATTTGGTTTCCAATGATTTTATTGACTATTTTTTGTCAATATTCATAAGTGATATTGGCCTGAATTCACTTTCTTTATTGGGTCTTTGTGTGCTTTAGGTATAAGCATAACTGTGGCATCATCGATGGAATTGGGCAGTGTTCCTCTGTTTGTATTTTGTGGAATATTTTGGACAATAGTGGTATTTGATTCTAGGAAGTGTGGATAGAATTTTCCTCTAAAATCATCTGTTCCTGGGGTCTTTTCCAAGTTAGGAGCCTTTTAATACTTGTTTCTAATTTTTTAGGATTCATGGTACAGTTTAGATATTTTATCTGATCCTGTCTAAACTTTGGTAAAATTGATCATTTGATCCAGATTTTCTACTTTTCTTGAATATAAATTTCAGTAATACTACCGATTATTCAGTAATATTACCGAAGATGTTTTGAATTTCTGCAGATTCTGTTGTATTGTTTCCCTCTCATTTCTGATTTTGTTACTTGGATACTTTCTCTGTGCCCTTTTGTTATTCTAGCTCAGGTTTATCTATCATGTTGATTTACCCTTGGATCCAGCTCCTGGTTTTATTGATTCTTTGTAGAGTTCTTTTTGTTTCTCCTTAGTTGATTTCAGACCTGAGTTTGATTATTTCCTACCTTCTGCTGCTCTTTGGTGTATCTGCTTCTTTTTGTTTTTGACCTTTTATATTTGTTGTCAAGCTGCTAATATATGCTCTCTCCAGTTTCACTTTGGATACTCTCAGAGCTTTGAGTTTTCCTCTTAGCTGTACAATCATTGTGTCCCATAAGTTTGAGTTTGTTGTGCCTTACTTTTCCTTAAACTCTAAAATATTTCTATTTTTTTTCTTTAGTTCTTCCTCTACGAAGTTATCACTGAGTAAAATATTGATAAATGTCCATGTGTATTTGGGCTTTCTGACATTTTTGTTGTTATTGAAGTCCAGCCTTAGGTCATATTAGTGTGAGAAAATACATGGGATTTTTCATTCTTTTCTATCTGTTGATGCCTCTTTTATGACCCACTGTATGATCAGTTTTGGAGAATATGCCATGAGTTCCTGAGAATAAGGTATATTCTTTTGTTCACTGATAAATATTCTATAGTTGCTTCTTAAATCCATTTGGTTCAAAATCTGTTAATTTCTCTGTGTCTCCGATTTTCCATTCCATAATCTGGCCATTGCTGAGTGTGGGTTGTTGAAGTCTCCCACGACTATTTCGTTAGCATGAGCTTCAGTATGATATCCTTTATAAATTTAGGTGCCCTTGGATGTAGAGTATAGATATTCAGGATAGAGAGTTGATCTTGGTGGAATTTTTTTCTCTGATGAAAATGAAGTGTCTGTCCTTATCTTTCTTTTGATAACTTTTGGTTGAATTAGATACTGGAATGTATGCTCCAGGAAGTTTCCACAGACCATTTTCTTGGAAAATTGTTTTCTAACCTGTTATTCTGAGATACTATCTGTCTTTTCACTGAGCTGTGTTTCCTTAATGCAACAAAATATACTTCTTCTTTATGTATGCAGTCCGTTAGTCTATGTCTTTTTTTATTAGAGAATTGAGCATTGGTGCTAAGAGATTTTAAGGAATAGTTATTGTGGTTTTCTGTTATTATTTTTGGTAGAGGTGGAATTATGTTTGTGTGACTCTCTTCTTTTGGGTTTGTTGCAAGAGGATTACTTTCTTGCTTTTTATGGGGTGTAATTTCCCTCCTTGTGTTGGAGTTTCCCATGTATTATCTTTTGTAGGGCAGGATTTGTGAAAATATACTGTGTAAATTATGTTTATCATAAAATACCTTGGATTCTCCAACTGTGTTGATTGAAAGTTTGGCAGGGGACAGTAGCCTGGGCTGGCATTTATGTTCTCATAGTGTTTTATAAAATCCACTCTGGATCTGACTTTCATAGTCTCCGGTGAGAAGTCTGGTGTAATTCCTGTAGGTATGCCCATATATGTATTTGACTTTTTCCCTTAATGCCTTTAATATTCTTTATTTTTCTTTGTGCCTTTGGTGTTTTGACTATTATGTGAAGGGAGAAATTTCTCTTTATTCCAATCTATTTGGAGAAATGTATGATTCTTTTATTATTATAGGCATTTCTCCCTTTAGGTTAGGGAAGTTTTCTCCTATAATTTTTTGAAGATATGTACTGGTCCTTTTATATGGGAATCTTCACTCTCTTTTATACCCATTTTTCCTTTGGTTTCATCTCATTGTTTACTGGATTTCCTGGATGTTTTCCATTAGGAGCTTTTTGAGCTTTACATTTTCTTTGATGGTTGTGTAAATGTTTTCTACAGTATCTTCTGCCCCTGAGATTTTCATCCTTTATCTCTTGTATTCTCTTTCTGATTCTTCTGTCTATGTCTTCTGATTTCTTCCCCAGGTTTTCCACCTCCAGGGTTGTCTCTGTGCTTTCTTTATTGATTCTATTTCCATTTATTGATCCTAGATTTTATTTAAATTCCTTCAACTGTTTGACTGTGTTTTCCTGTGATTCTTGAAGGTATTTTGTGTTTCCCCTTTAAGGGCTTCTACTTTTCTACCCGTGTTGTCCTGTATTCCTTGAAGAGTTTTATTTGCTCCCTACTCAATATCCTCTATCATCATCATGAAAAATGATATTGAATCTACATATTTCTTTTTCAGTTTGTTGGTATATCCAACATTTGCTTTCTTGGAATAAGGAAGCTCTGATGATGCCAAGTCGTTTTGCTTTCTGTTGCTTAGGTTCCTGTGCTTGACCCTTGTCATCAGGTTCTCTCTGGTGTTTTGTGGTTTCGCTGTATCATACAGTGGCTTGACCATCTTTTAAAATTCTGTCACTGTTCCTATAGACTTCTTTTCTCCCACCAAGATGTGGGTACAGAGATATGTAGGACCAGATCAGCAATGGGTGCAGGCAGAAACAGGAAATGTCCTGTCCCAGACTGCTCTTGTTTTCTGTGTCCTGAGTCCTCCAGCCTGGTTGCTTGGAGCAGAAGGGTTGGTCACACCTGTGTTCTCAGTTTTGTTACTATTCCTGGCCCCTGGCTTTCATCTCTGGACACAAGTAGTTACTGAACGGATCCCCTCCCTTACTCTTCCTAGGTTCATGCATCTATAGGGTTCTAAGCAGCTTCCCCTCAGCACAGGAATATGAGCAGAGGTAATGGTTTCCCCTAAGTTCTAAGAATTGTCCATGATTCTGGGAGTCCAGCTTTCTCCCCCAACGAATTTGGGTACAGTGTGCAATTGTACTATGTCATTTCTGGGCGCAGCCAGAAACAGGAAACTTGTATCTTCTTGATAGTATCATCCTAATAAATGGATATATTAGGATAGGCATTTCCTGTGTATGAAATATATATTGAAGGGATTGTCATGGGGAGGTGGATACAAATAGATACAAATTACACTTGAATAAGCGTGGTGTATTAAGATACATCCTGACTGGAATCTGTGGAGAAGAATGACAGAGACTGTATTATGTAAGATGGATTATGAAATTGAGTGGAAAAATTCTTCTAATAAACATAATATAATTTTAAATTGAATCTTCTTTATCATTTATTTATATAACACATCTTCACTAGGCATCTAGAATTTCATCGATTATGATACATTAACGATGCTAATAAGAAAAAAACACATCTTCCATAAACAGGCATTCTATATTTTTCCTTGCATCTTAACCAGAGAACTTAGGGGAAACTGTAACCTCTGCTCCCTTAATGTAAAGGGAGAGAAAGAATTAAGAGTGCTGTCAAGCATGTGCTCACAGGCACTTACTTATATAATGGGTCCATGGTCTTTATTATCAGCGAGCTGGGTGTTTGTTGGGTATAATCTGAGTTTGAATTCTGTGATTAATTTCTGTGTTTTATAACTTATTTTACTATCATTTATCTTTATAAAGATTTATGTTTTATTCAGTGACTTTATTTAATTTATATTTCATTTCAGCATTTCTGCTGAGATTAGATCTCTCCAAAGTAAATGAACTAAAGAAACTGATTTAGATATTTTACTAATATACCATATTACCGCTGATGATGTGGCTATTTGATTATAGGAGATCCCTAACTATGCTTCCTTTGGTATAGAATATGAAGATGAAACCAAAACACATGTTAAATAATTCAAATAAGGTATTGGATATAATGGTGAATTTTGTAATTGGATGGATTCACTATCTTTATAATTAGACCTGATATGATGTAGAGAATTACAAAGAGGTAATATGTGACTATTTCAATACAAACACATACAGTGACTAATTACAGTTTCATTGACGTTTTGGTTGGGTCACAAACCTTTAACAGCTGAGGTATTTTTGTAGCCTCTTATGTGGAGTTCTCATTCACACTAAATATGTTTACTCTATAGGATGCATGAGAGTTCAGTAAGCACATGGCTAAAGTATTACATCTTGGTATTATAAGCATAGAAAAACTACTGTACTAAAATAATTTTACTTAATTTGCTAATTAATTCTTTAGGTAAGTAAGAGTAAATACTAGGATGAGAGAGGCTTCTTTGTATCTTACTATGAACATCAGTGATAGATAAAAAGAATATAGGTAGTCAATTTTTTTAAACACTGATTGACTTTTACTTCACTAGAGATTACTTTCCGCTTCACCATAAATAGTATAGTCAAATCACCAGACAAAAATATACAGTATAAATGTAAATAAATGAATGTTTGGTGTTTGTGTCCTCAATGAAATAATACCAGGGAAATAACTATCATCCAAAGAGCCAAAACAAAAGAGTCTCCATGATGTGCATCAAATATATAAATTAAACAGAAATCAGTATGCCAAAACAGTGAGCATAAAATGATGTAGAGACATAGCCATCAACATAAGGAAGCTTTATAATATTATCAGCAAAGGTTGTGCTTGTTGGCTAAGCAGGGTTTTTTAAAACACATATACAAATGTAATGATAGTATTAGGAAATATTAAATTTGGGGATTGCATAAAGGTTCCCTGGCTAAGGGTGGTTGTTTGCCAAACTGAGCTTGAACTGCTGAGATAAATCCCTGTGACCAACATGGCAGAAGCTAATAAGTCATTTCTGAAAAGTGTCCTCTCAACTAAATAAAATACTGTAGCATTTGAGCACACAACTAATGAATAAACAAATGTAAGGGGAGAAGAAAAGTAAATGAGAAAATACTATCACTGTGGGGAAAGGAGAAGGGAGATGTGGGGGCAGTCACAGAGAGCATGGCAAATCTCGTTTTTTCAGCTGCATCAATACATGAGACCTTTTGCAGAAATATGTTCACAATATACATTTTTCTTATGCTTGTTATTCTCTATAAATTGTTAATTTTAATCATTCCAGAAAAACTAAAAAATGAAAAGGTAAGGAAATCATGTTATTCTAGAAGTTATGAAATCTGCAAATTTCATAAATACCAAAAACTAGAATCTATACCCTTAGACATTGAAAACTAATAACTCTATAGAAAAGCTCATACACGAGAAACAGTGATGAGCAATACCCAGACTCCATGACGGTGGAAGAGCCATGGGTTTACAGAAGACTAAAAGGAGGAAAAGTCAAAATAAGAAGAGAAAAGTATGCAGGCATAACAATGAAGGAATTGTAGAATGAGTACAATATAATACTCAACCAAACAAAAGTCAGGCATGATAAATAAAAAGAAATCTGAATGCAGGTGATCAAACTGAACCCGGCAAACAGTAGAAACACAGTTCCTAGAAGCATCCAGAAAAGAAACAGAAATTTCCCATGAAAGAGGGATAGCAATTGACAAAAATGCCAGAATAGTCTTCAAAAACATCCTCCAAAAGTGAAAGAATGTAGCTATCTAATGAAAACTCCATGAATTATGGAGATTATCTTTCAAGAATGTGTTTAAGGAACATGTATGGCTTCACATTGGAGAAGGATGTCGACACTATTGTAATCCACACTCAGTCTTAGCCACAGCTCAGCAACAGCTCCTTATGTCACCTGAAAGAGGAATGATAAATTGTGTGAAAGAACCTGTGAAGGTCTGACCCAAAGGTTCCAAGTATGTATCCCCTAATATTCCAAGGAGGTAATCTGTAAATCCCAGGAACGCTATAATGCTATAAAAAAGCTATTTAAAATGAAAATATACAACATATAAGGCCAGATATATCAAATGTTCCTATGCTTTTTCTGGTTTAGAAAGTCAGAGATAAAGGTAAGAGTTTAGGAGATTTACATTTGAACACAAAACGAATTCTAAAAACTAATCACAGTTTGCTTATTTGAAAATCATTCAATAGAGAAGTACTTGAAATTTGAATGAAAAATTCAGTTGTGAAGATCAAAGACATAACCTACTGTGTGCCAGGAAGGCCCTGACCTATATTTCAAGCTCTTAGGATTTTGAGAAAAGTTCTCACGTTTTTCATGTTAAACTTGTACTAACTGCTCTGAAGCTCTCACATGTGAAGTTCTGGCCTCCTACTTGTCAGCCCTTTCTCAGATTTTATGGTATAACTAAAGGCATGTGTCATTACTAGTAAATGAAAGCAAAGCAAAGCAAATAAAACAAAACAAAACCACCTTTGAAATTATATATTTTTTGTAGTGTGTGTGCCTTCATGTATGAATGTGTGCACCTCTATGTTTATTTGCATATATGTCTGAACATGTATATGTTACACTTCACAGGTGGATAACTAGAATCCAACTTTCCAGCCTCGAGTCATGGACCCAATGATGTCATGAAACTTGCACAGCAGTTACTCTTATCTTAAATCCATTTGAATTCCCTTCCAACATTTCTTTTAAAAGCAAATTAATTTACCACTAAAGAAATGATGTGGGATGTTTGCCCGGAAACCGGGAAAGGGAATAACATTTGAAATGTATATAAGAAATACTCAAGTTAATAAAAAAAAAGAAATGATGTGAAGTTTAAATGTATCAGTATATTTTCCAGGATGTCTACATAGTTTATATTAAAAAAAACTACTGAGACACTAATTTCACTTTTTTTCATGTCCGTACATGAAAAATCAAGCAATGGTGTCTATAAATCAGACCTACAGATGAGAAAGGATGATGATGCATCTTAGTTCAGAGGAGATACTCAAGCTTAGTTTGCCTTTCACAGTAAGGTAAGTTCTTGTCCCAACTTTATATTTATAACAGACTTAATTTCTAATCTACATACAGACACAATAATTTTACCTATACGCTATTTTATTCTTCATGAAAATGTAGAATATTCAGGGTTATGTTTCAGAAAGTAAGTTATTTTATTTCCTTGGAGTTAAAGAATAATACATTCTATTTCTGTTTCCACATAATCAGAAATTAAAACATGGCATAACATATTGAGAAATAAATAAAAATAAATATTTGATATAAAAATAGTGGTGATCATTTCAGGACATATCAGAGCTAAGTTGCATGGTTAGAAATATTTATGTCCCGTTTTTCATTATGTATATTTTTACGTTTATTGTTTTCTTAATTACCAAATGGTAACATCCTCTGCCCTTCTGTTTCTTTATAAAGGTTATATTTTAAAATGCTGAAATGTTTAAGATGAATTCTGTAAATAATTGGCCTACAATAAATATTGATTTGAAGAATAGATCACAAAATTTGATAGTGAGAAACTCAAGGAGAGAAGATGGGGATTCTTTTGTATTTGGAGATGCAACATTGTGATTTGCTACAGAACTGGACTATTGTGAAACCTCTGTCCAGGTGCAATGCAGTAGGGGACACTGAAACAACACAATAACAGTGCGATTCATGTCTGTATCAGTTAGTTGGAACAGACATTCTTTGTACGAATGATCAAAATAATAAAAGGCTCATTGGGTTCCTTAACCCAATGCATATTTTACATGTAGATTTGGAAGTTCCTGATATTATAGTTGACATAAAAGACCTTCTCTGACCTAGACTGAAACATACCTTATAAATCTAAAATCTTGTCCCGAGTCTAATGACAGAATAAAGAAAGTCATGAAATGTAGTTACAGTGCTGGCCATTTGTATAAAAATAAAATCCACATTCTGAAGTGCATTGGAAGAGCTGAGGCGACATGCTAGATTATGAATGGTTGACTGTAGCAGAAGGTGATTGCTTGTCAACCCAAGTCACAGTGACTCTCTTTGGAAATGTCTCACTGCACATCACACATCAGAGCAGGTGCTATGTCTAAACATCATAGGGCAACTGCCTTCCTGAAATGCAGAAAAATAAGTGAGAGAGGTTACCATTGCACAGGACATACTCTGGCCAGAAACAGCAGAACAGTATGTCACAGATCAAAAAATTTCCTCCAATTATCAGTTTCCCTAGTCTATGTCACAGATGAGAAAATGTCCTCAATTATCAGTGTACATAGTCTATGTCACAGATCAGAAAATGTCCTTCAATTATCAGTGTACCTAGTGTATGTCACAGATGAGATAATATCCACAATTATCAATGTACCTCGTCTATGTCACAGATGAGGAAATGTCCTCAATTAACATTGTACCTAGTCTAATCAAGCCCACCTTTGTAGAGTCATAGAAACACAGTAACTATGTCTGAATGTGTAATGGAACACATACAAACGAACCTCATCTTAGCCTAGGCCTGCATCTTAGTGAGTCTCCTTTGCTTGGAAATGAAGCCTTCTCAAAACCCATTCCATAAATATTTTCTTTGTAAGAAGAGAGTAAGGATGCAAATCATCATTGTTAAGTTTGGGGAAAGATTCTAGATGATCTCCAACTGTTTGGTTTTCAAATTTCTAGAAGTACATTAAGACTATTGTAGGTGTGATCTATTTCTCCATCTTCAATATATACTGAGATGAATTATTTCCAAAACTTTGGTATGTTGATTCATTAAATTATCTCCTCCAATACCCCATCTCCATTCCATTGTTCTGCCAATGTAATTTCAAAAACCAGCTGACAACTGACAAAGTCAATTCTCTCCATTGTTTTTTTTTTTGAGTACCCATCACTTTTCATTATCCTCTCCCTGTATCCCTTTGGCTTAATGCTGAAGTTAGACCCTCTTTATTACTGTCAAGCTCTATCATAATATTTCTTAATAGACTACTAATTTATTTTTATTTAAATAAGGACATGTCAAATCCTTTTGTTTTAACACACTTGCAGACACATTCATCAGAAAGAAAACACCCCATAAACTGATCCCACTGAAATTCACTAAACCTCGAGTGCAGAATGAATGATATGCATAATTCTGTAAGAATTTTTTTTCTTTTTTTCTTTATTAACTTGAGTATTTCACATTTACATTTTGATTGTTATACACTTTCCCGCTTTCCCAGCCAACATCCCCCTACCCTCTCCCTCTCCCCTTCTATATGGGTGTTTCCCTCACCATCCTTCCTCCATTAACGCCTCCCTCCCAACAATCACGTTCACTGGTGTTCAGTCTTAGCAGGATCAAGGGCTTCCCCTTCCACTGGTGCTCTTACTAGGATATTCAATGATACCTATGAGGTCAGAGTCCATGGTCAGTCGACGTATAGTCTTTAGGTAGTGGCTTAGTCCCTGGAAGCTCTGGTTGCTTGGCATTGTTGTTCATACGGGGTCTCGAGCGCCTTCAAGCTATTCCAGTTCTTTCTCTGATTCCTTCAACTGGCGTCCTATTTTCAATTCAGTGGTTTGCTGCTGGCATTCGCCTCTGTATTTGCTGTATTCTGACTGTGTCTCTCAGGAGAGATCTACATCAGGCTCCTGTCGGTCTGCACTTCTTTGTTTCCTCCATCTTGTCTAATTGGGTGGCTGTATATGTAAGGGCCACATGTGGGGCAGGCTCTGAATGGGTGTTCCTTCTGTGTCTGTTTTAATCTTTGCTTCTATATTCCCTGCCAAGGGTATTCTGGTTCCCCCTTTTTAAGAAGGAGTGAAGCATTCACATTTTGATCATCCGTCCTGAGTTTCATGTTTTCTATGCATCTAGGGTAATTCAAGCATTTGGACTAATAGCCACTTATCAATGAGTGCATACCATGTGTGTTTTTCTATGGTTGTGTTACCTCACTCAGGATGATATTTTCCAATAACAATCATTTGTCTATGAATTTCATAAAGGCATTGTTTTTGATAGCTGAATAACATTCCATTGTGTAGATGTACCACATTTTCTGTATCCATTTCTCTTTTGAATGTTATGCTGGGTTCTTTCCAGCTTCTGGCTATTATAAATAAGGCTACTATGAACATGGTCGAACACGTGTCTTTTTTATATGTTGGGGGATCTTGTGGGTATATGCCCAAGACAGGTATAGCTGGATCCTCTGGTATTTCAATGTCCAATTTTCTGAGGAACCTCAGGACTGATTTCCAGAATAGTTTTTCCAGTCTGCAATCTAACAAAGAATGAAGGAGTGTTCCTCTTTCTCCACATCCTCTCTAGCATTTGGTGTCACGTGAGTTTTTGATCTTAGCCATTCTCACTGGTGTGAGGTGAAATCTCAAGGTTGTTTTTATGTTCATTTCCCTTATGGACTAAGGGTGTTGGACCTTTCTTTAGGTGCTTTTAGCGATTCGCCATTTCTCAGCTGTGAATTCTTTGTTTAGTTCTGAACCCCATTTTTAATAGGGTTATTTGACTTGCTGTGATCTAACTTCTTGAGTTCTTTGTATATTTTGGGTATAAGCCCTCTATCTATTGTAGGATTGTAAAGATCTTTTCCCAATCTGTTGGTTGCCATTTTCTCCTAACCACAGTGTCCTTTGCCATACAGAAGCTTTGCAGTTTTATGAGATCCCATTTGTCAATTCTTGATCTTAGAGCATAAGCCATTGGTGTTTTGTTCAGGAAATTTTTTTCTAGTGCCCATGTGTTCCAGATGCTTCCCTAGTTTTTCTTCTATTAGTTTGAGTGTATCTGGTTTGATGTAGAGGTACTGATCCACTTGGACTGAAAATGCTATCTTTTTTCCATTTAATGGTTTTGGCTCCTTTGTCAGAAATCAGGTGCCCATAGGTGTGTGGTTTCATTTCTGGGTCTGCAATTCTGTTCCATTGGTCTCTCTGTCTGTCTTTGTACAAATACCTTGCAGTTTTTATCACTATTGCTCTGTAATGTTGCTTGAGTTCAGGGATAGTGATTCCCCCTGAAGTCCTTTTGTCCTTGAGGATAGTTTTACCTATCCTGTGTTTTTTGTTATTCCAGATGAATTTGCAAATTGTTCTGTCTAACTCTTTGAAGAATGGGATTGGTATTTTAAAGGGGATTGCATTGAATCTGTGATCGCTTTTGGTAAAATGGCCATTTTTACTATATTAATTCTTTCATTCCCTGGGCATGGGGGATCTTTCCGTCTTCTGAAGTCTTCTTCAATTTCTTTCTTCAAAGTCTTGAAGTTCTTATTGTGCAGATCTTTTACTTGCTTGGTTAAAGTGATACCGAGGTCTTTATATTGTTTGAGTCTATTATGAAGGGTGTCGTTTCCCTAATTTTTTTTTTCGGCATGTTTCTCTTTTGTGTCAAGGAAGGCTACTGATTTATTTGAATTAATTTTATACCCAGCCAATTAGCTGACGTAGTTCTCTGGTGGAATTTTTGGGATCACTTAAATATAGTATCATATCATCTGCAAATTGTGATATTTTGACTTCTTCTTTACCAAACTGTATCCCCTTGATTTCCTTTGGATGTCTGATTGCTCTGTCTAGAAATTCAAGAACTATATTGAATAAGTAGGGAGAGAGTGGGCAGCCTTTTTTAGTCCCTGATTTTAGTGGGATTGCTTCAAGTTTCTCTCCATATAGTTTAATGTTAGCAACTGGTTTGCTGTATATGACTTTTACTATGTTTAGGTATGTGCCTTGAATTCCTATTCTTTCCAGTACTTTTATCATCAAGGGGTGTTGAATTTTGTCAAATGCTTTCTCAGCATCTTATGAAATGATCATGTAGATTTGTTCTTTCAGTTTGTTTATATAATGGATCACGTTGATGGTTTTCTGTATATTAAACCATCCCTGGATACCTGGGATGAAGTCTACTTGATATTGGTGGATGATTGTTTTGATGTGCTCTTGGATTCAGTTTGCCAGAATTTTACTGAGTATTTTTGCGTCGATATTCATAAGGGAAATTAGTCTGAAGTTCACTTCCTTTGTTGGGTCTTTGTGTGGTTTAGGCATAAGAGAAATTGTGGCTTCATAGAAGGAATTCGGTAGTGCTCCATCTTTTTCAATTTTGTAGAATAATTTGTATAGTATTGGTATGAGGTCCTCTATGGAGGTATGATAGAATTCTGCACTAAACCTGTCTGAACCTGGGCTCTTTTTGATTGGGAGACCTTTAATGACTGCTTCCATTTCCCTAGGAGTTATGGGGTTGTTTAACTGGTTTATCTGTTCCTGATTTAACTTCGGTGCCTGGTATCTGTCTAGAAAATTGTCCATTTTAAATCTGTAATTCCCCAACCCCCCACACACAGAGACACACACACACACGCACACACACACAGGAAGGTCAAAGTACAACTTGTTTGGTTCAGCTCTCTCCTTCCACCATGTGGGTCTTCTGTATCAAACTTAGGTTGTCAGGCTTGGGACAAGCCTGTGTCAAGCATATTCAAACCATGATAATGCCTTTATCACTATAGGCTAGTTTTTGCTTCTGGAATATAAACATGGATTCAGGATACAAGCTATTGTCCCTAATCTCTTCTTTCAAGATTTCAAGTTCAGTCCTTGCTTCTGCCTGGCTGTATGGTAGCTGTGAGCTTTTTTTTTTTTGGCTCCTTACAGGCAGAGTCATAGAGGAGGATCAATAACATTTATTCAGTATTTTCCACACATTACTGTATTAACATGGGTCCCCAGGGCAAGGTCCATCAAGGCAGGGCAATAACCAGGCTAGGTTTACATGTTCCTAAGAATGTTTCAGGCAAGCAAATGCGACGTTGTAAGATCTTGTCTCAAACATAAAGTGCAACAAAATACAATAAATACAATAAAATATAATAAACACAAGAAAAATAAAATTTTATAGCTATAATCATAGAAAGATTATTTGTCCTCAACATTTATGCTTGCATGTCAGAACAGGATTCAATGTACAATTGTCTTAACACTCTTCCAGGCAAGCCACACATCGAGGGAGGGGCAGATGTGAGCGGATCCACACTGAGTTGTAGTAACCTAAATCTGAGCTGTTCTCGCCATACTGAACGTGTTACATTTCATCCTCTGTGGCTAAGACCATGTATGGACAACCTTAAGAAACCTAGGCTCTCCTGTTCTGTCTGCAACTCATTAAGTCTCTAAGAAACCATGTTAGGAATCCCAGTGTTTTCTGTTACCATAACCTTTCTCTGCCTGAGGCATCTCATCTGTAAAATAAGAATAAAAAGTCCCTTTGTTAACAAACACTTAATGTTGCTGAGACCCGGGAGCTCTCCTTGGTACTAAACACAGAGTAGAGCCAGAAACAGATTTCAGTGCTCAAGAGATTTAAAGCTGAGCTGGGAGAGATACATAAATAATATGATTATATATTTATATAATAAAGAACTTGGCAGTGGAAAAATCTTGAAAGAAAAAAAAATAAAGCAAGGAAAGTAACAGAGAATCAAAACAGAAGGTACAGTTGTAGTTAGACTGCATTTCAGCCCACTGCAAAACAGGCAGGATGGCACAAGTCCACTTCCGAATTAAATAACTCTAAAGTTCCAATTATGTGCTCAGCAGAAAAAAAGTGCCTATTAAAGATAAAACTTTTAAAAAGTGTTGTTTTTTCCCATACAACATCTAATGGAATTGCTAACCAACTGTACTAATTGATGAAATGTTAAAATGGTGCCACAGAGAAGACATAGTAATTAAGAATGCAAACTTCTTTTACAGAAGATCTGAGTTTGGATTCAGGCTCCCGTGTCTTGTGACCCAAAACCACTTGTTATTTCAGCTCCAGGGGATCTACCGCCCCCTACTGGCTTTCTTGGACATCGTGTTCATTTGTATACACACACACACACACACACACACACACACACACACACACACACAGATAATTAAAAATTAAAAAGTAGACTTTGAAAAAGAATGTTACAGAAGAATCATTTAAGGAGACAAATAATGAGTCAGAATTTCATATCCATACACAGAAATCAGTGCATGAGTAACAGAGTAATTTAAACAGGACTAAAATTAACATTTTCAGTCATGATGGCTCTGCAACATGAAATAATAGCAATATATGTTCACATTTGAAGTAAATATAAAGTATACAGCAAGCTAGAGCAGATGGGCAGGAATAATTGGAAATATAAGATTCCACGGGCTACGTATTAATACAACTAAAGAAGTGTTTAACTTGGGGTGCGTCTGGATTCTTTGAAACATATTTTAAATAACAGGTGTGGTGGGAACGCATAAAACAAGTGTTTTAATTTTTTTAATACATCTCAATGCTGAGGATCAGGTATACCAGAACATCTGCTTACATCCTGCTACTAGAAAAAAAACTGGCCTCATCTGTAGTGCCCATTCTTGTGAAGGTAAAAAAAAAAAAACCTTGTTTATGTCTACTGGGTTTGAAGAACATGTGGACTTTGACGAGTTGGGAGCAAGAGTGCCTGCAATATCTACAAAACACAGTACTGGAGAGAACAGTGAGAGATTCAAAGAAGATCACACTGTACCTGGGCCTCCTTCTGCTGACTCTTCTACTGACAAACTGGGACAGGTAATGTCCCCACACATTCCAGGTTCTCATAAACCTTCCTCTCTTACCATATAGATCTTGGATCTTCCACTTTTCCAGGAGTTTCTGGAACTATCCAAATGTTTCCAAGAATCTATAGATCATTCCACATTTTCCCAGGTGTCCAAAGTCTTCCCACAGATCCTGAAAAGAAATCACACATTCTCCTCTTCCAGAAGGAGTGTCTCTTTTATTCCATATTTATTAAATTGGGTATTTCTTATTTACATTTCAAATGTTATTCCCTTTCCTGGTGTCCAGGCTAACATCTCCTAGCACCTCCCACTCCCCTTCCATAGGGGTTTTCCTCTCCTGATGCACCCCCACATTCTGCCCTTTCCCAACAATCCCATTCACTGGGGAGTTCAGTCTCGGCAGGACCAGAGACTTCCCCTTCCACTGGTGCAGGACTCCCAGCTGCCGAGATGGTTCTTTTCTGCGCATGTGCACACACGTGTGTTGATGAGCCCGCAATCCCTCTATTCCTCTGGGAGAAGGTTGCCCTATAGATATAACAACCAGAATATAGGCATCGAGGCCCTGGCAGCCTGAGAGTTCTGCAGAGACTGACAGTCTCCACTGCCCCTTCTGTGACAATCAGTGTTGAATGTCTGGGGATTCTGAAGTGGCTTTTGTTGTATCGACTGACTTGTTAGCAGAAATGTGAGAGCATCAGTAACCCACACAGAGGTGGCTCACATCTCACAGGTGACAGGCGGGGCACTTGTGCTTGCCCAGATGCCCTTTATGGTGTGGATGTGTTTCTCTCCCTCTCCAAGCAGGCTTCGGTGCAGGGAAAAACCCAGTTATCTCTCTCTCCATGAAAGGATATTCAGTTCTGGTTTGAAAATCAAACCAACAACCATGTGTGCCATGAAACAAGAATCAGTACTGAATTTTTTACGTTTGCAAATGTATTCCGTGTGATACTTTGGATTTATAATTTTAAGATTATTACCAGCAGGTAATGAAATTAAGATTTAAATATCGTGCTCCAATTAAATGGCAGTTAAATTTTTGGCTGGATAAGGAATCAGCACATTGTTGGGTAAATACTAATCAGGCTCTGATGACATCCCGTAATTAGTTAGGGCTTGGGGGGGGATAAGATTTCCTTTGCTACCTGCCATTTTAGCTCAAGGCAACTTTGAGGCTTCAGGCAGAATGCTCTCAGTCTCAGAAGGGTTTCCATTAGAAGGAGGAGATGGTGGAAGCAGTTCTCCCAGCTCAGGGTGAGAGTCTAACTCTAGACCTGGGTAATTAGGTCAACAATTAGATCTAACTGCAGACAAACAATAGGATGCAGTTCAGGCTGATTAGACACACTAAGCCATTAGGTGGATCAATGAAAAGTCAGCATTTCTCTTCCTGAGCCGAACAATCCACACTGGAGCTGTGCTTGGTTGGCTGCAGGCTCAAGTCTCTACAGGTGCTCTCTGAGCCACCTGCAGGTATAGTATGGTATACAGTCTGGGGCTCTAGCATTTATATGTTCTCTGAAAAGTCTCCAGCATCCCAAATGTTACACACGTGCAAAATCTGTCTGCTGCTGGCAAAATCATGCCCCTGCCAGAGCACCAGGCAAATCATAGGCAGCCAGTGTTGACAATCTGAAGCAACCCCATGCCCCACAGCCTGGATTAAAACAAAACATACTCTTATAATATTTCTATGTTTTTAAATACACCAAAATTCTCACTGCCAATAGCCAGTTTCATTTGGATATTAGTATAACTGACTTTCTATCCTTTAATCCACGGAGGGCATCCTGATTAGCTTGAATCAGTCATGCTAGCTTTGTTCTGTGCATGTCACTGGTGTTGAGGTGCATCAGAAGACTCACTGAGACACACCAAAAATCTTCTGAGGAAAGACGTTTTTCTGCCAGTCAAAAATAGGGAGCTGTGCAAGACAGTTTCATCTCTCTTCCTCTTCCTCCCATCCAGGGTTGGAATTCTGCTGTGGAGGAGTGTGATGTGTTCTCTGTGGATGCAGCCGCCATCTTGTGACTACATTATAGCCAATCACTGAGGGCAGTAGGATGAGAAAGATGGATGAGCCAAGAGTCCTGTGGGATGGCTGCGCTGGTGAACTGATGCTGTGTGTGCTTTGGTGTTTCTTCCCAAGTCAATCACTCCCTTGGGATTAAGGGACACTGATTGGTTTTATATTTCTGTGACCAGACACATTCCCAGCAGATATATTTATTGTGTTTGCAGTTATGAGGCCAAGATTATTGCCAGCCTCATTTGAACTCATCTTCTGTCCTATCGGAACCCCACTTTGCCAGCCCCTCCCCAGGACCTCCTTAGTAATTAGCAACCACACACTCAAAAAAGGTCCAATGTCCCAGGAGGTGGATGCGATACAGCAATTAAAACACACACACCCAGAAGGACAATGGGATATTACTTAAAATGTTTCTGCCCAAAGAAGAGTGAAGTCAATATAATTTTGAAGTTACATTCTTATATCTCCCCCTCTCCCCATTAAATGTTTGATAATTATCTGCTAAATATCTGACCTTTCTCAGGACCACAGAACACAGATGATGTCCACACCTGCCTTCTTCATGATTACTGTGGGTGTTAAGCTATAGTTCATGGACTAAAGGTATTTCCTTTTTTTGTGGAGGAAAGGCAGATAAGGTTTCTTCCAGAAACTTCACATTTCCCACATGCAAAATGCCACCCTATTGAGAAACAATGCAAAATCCTTCATATCTCAACATGACTTCCTGTCCTCTCATTAGAAATTTAACCCACATGGCATTGTCATGGAAGGAACGTGCGCCTTAATGAGAGACTGGTGTGACAGAGGAATGGCTTTCAAAGATACTGAGGTGGGGTTCTTGGGCTAAGGAACTGGCTTAGCCAGTAAAGTTTTTGCCATGTAAGCATGAGGGTCTGAGTTCGGTCCCTAGAACCCACGTTAAAAAATAAAAGTTAGACATGGTGGACTGGAATCCTGGTACCAGAAAGGTGGACAGATGCATCCCCGATGTTTCTGGTCTACCAGATCGACTTGTATGTTTGGGGTGTAAGTGTGAGACTTTGTTGCAAGAAAACAAAGCAAGGCAGGGTGGAACTGACTCAGTTACTTCTCTTTTCCCTGAAGAAATAGTGAGTGAACTATCTCAGGGAGGAAAGGGTTGAGTTCAGCTTGATCAGTGCCCTTCAGGAAGAAAGTCAGGGCAGGAACTAAAGGCAGAGACTTGAAGGCAGCAACTGAGGCAGAGGCCCTGGAGGAACAACTGCTTACTTGCATGTTCCTCATTGCTTGGTCAATGTGCTTTCTTCTGTAACCAGGACCGCACACACAGAGGTGGCGGCATCCACAGTGGGCCTCCACAGACCAATCATTATTCCAAAAATGCCTCACAGATCTGTCCACAGGCAAATTCAATGGAGGCAAAACAGCTGAGGTCCCCTGTACTAAAAAAATAAAATAAAATAAAATAAAAAACTTAATAAATCCTGATGTAGGGTTACTCACCTCAATTGTTTCAGTTACGGAATGAATAAAACATGCCCAGCATCTATATCTAAATCAGCCCATAGCTGGGCAGGTGCCTCCCCTCCATGCTGTTAGAATCCACCTCCCAGCAATAACTCCAAGTTACTATTTACTAATTTCTATGCTTCATCTTGGCTGTTCTTGACTCCAAGTAGCAGCCCTCTGGGCCATGATCTCTTAGCCCTTTTATATGGCAGCTCTGCCCTTCTGCATTTTATTTCCCTTCCATGGCAGCCTCTGTCTCCCCTCCTCCACACTCCCCTAAGGCATGGGGACCTCTCTGTCCTGCTTGCTCCAGAACCCAAGCCCGGGAACCCCATATTCCTTCTCTCTCTCTGTCTCTCTCTGTCTCTCTCTGTCTCTCTCTGTCTCTCTCTGTCTCTCTCTGACTCTGTCTCTCTCTGTCTCTCTCTGTCTCTCTATGTCTCTGTCTCTCTCTGTCTCTCTCTGACAAAAGATGCCTCACAGATCTGTCCACAGGCAAATGCAATGGAGGCAAATCCTCAGCTGAGGTAGTAAAATAATAATAATAATAATAATAATAATAATAATAATAATAATAACAATAATAATAATAATAATAAATCCCGACGCGGGGTTACTCACCTCAATGGTTTCTGTTCCCGAATGAAAGAAACACGCCCAGCCTCTATATCTACAGCAGCCCATAGCTGGGCAGCTGACTGCCCTCCATCCTGTTAGATTCCACCTCCCAGCAATAACTCCAAGTTACTATTTACTAATTTCTATGCTTCATCTTGGCTGTTCTTGACTCCAAGGAGCAGCCCTCTGGGCCATGATTTCTTAGTCCTTTTATATGGCAGCTCTGCCCTTCTGCATGTTATTTCCCTTCCATGGCAGCCTCTGTCTCCCCTCCTCCACACTCCCCTAAGGCATGGGGACCTCTCTGTCCTGCTTGCTCAAGGACCCAAGCCCAGGAACCCTAAATCCCGTCACTATCTCTCTCTCTCTCTCTCTCTCTCTCTCTCTCTCTCTCTCTCTCTGTCTCTCTCTCTCTCCTTCCCAGCTATTGGCGGCTAGCATCTTTATTTACCAATCAGAATTAACTGTGGGCAGGTTCCCAGAAGCTAAGTGCAGACTTTCTCCTGCAAACTAATTTGGGGAACCCAATTAGTATTAGAAAACAAGCAGCTACAGTCTCTTCTTCCCAGGTGTGTCAACTTGACCACTGAAGGGAGTTGAGCCAGAGACTGAGGACGACAGCTAAGGTTGACCTCTGACCTCCCATGCTTATGCAACCACACACACGTATGTATTCATTTATTTAATTCCAGAGCAGGATATTGGCATACAAGGCAGGGAGAGTGGATTTGGGGACAAGTAGATAAAAGAGAAACAGGTATTTGTAATCACCACAGAGAGCTCCCTTCTTTCCTCTCAGAACAAAGGAGACTACAGCCAGAGTGTCCTCTGCCTGACTCTGTAGGGGCTTCTCAAGGGCAAACTCCAAACCTGCAGCATTTCCCCCCAAATCTTTGTTCCATGATGCAGCAGTGTGCATTAAGTTGAAAACAAAAACAAGAACAAAACAACAAAACTCCCCCAAATAGTGCTAAAAGTACCAAGAAAGATTAAAACCATCTTGTTTAACAAGAGACACCTGTTTATTCCTGTTTGATAAACGGTGTTTCACCAATAGTTAGGATGTTTTAAAATTATTATTAAACAAAATAGAAATAGAGTAGAAAGGACGAGAACAAGACAAGAAGCTGTTGCTGGTCCTCTGGGGAAACGCTAGGTAGAATCAGGCAAATTTTAATTCTGAGAAAGCTCAGGTTTGACAATGCGGGCTGTATGTTATTCCATGGTTTCTTGTGAACTCATCTGAACTTTGGTTTTGCATATGTGCACTGAGGCACCCTTCTGTCTTGGACTTGTGTGGTGTTTTGCATGCCCAGGGTGCCCTTCATTCCTCAGACAGATACACTCAGGATTCTGTCAGGTGCTAAGCACAGGTTGGTGATAGTCCCACATTGTCCTCTCTTTGGTGAGCCTGAGAGAGAATGGGTCAGGGGTCAGCTAATAAAGCAGACTCTTTCATGCAAGTGACAGCTTTATAATGTCTTATTTATTAAGAAATGGTAATTAACTTTAATTAATTACTTAATAAATTAGTTAACTAGTTAATTAGTGTGTGTGTGTGTGTGTGTGTGTGTGTGTGTGAACTTGCCACTGCACACGTGTGACCTCAGGTCCTCAGGCCTGGCAGAAAGGGCCATGACCTGTTGAGTGTCTCACCAGCCTGGAGCAAAATCCTGACCAAAGGAGGCAGTCGGCCTTGAATGAAGTGTTTTCTTTTCTTTTCTTTTCTTTTCTCTTCTTTTTTTTTCTCTTTTTTTTTTCTGAGATGGGGATTGAACCCAGGCATTGTGCTTGCTAGGCAAGCGTTCTACCACTGAGCCAAATCCCCAATCACAGGTGTTTTCTTTTTAATCTCTTTTATTATTGTTTGAGAATTTATATAGATGCATGTAAGGAATATTTGTTCAAATCCAGCCCTTCATTGCCTCCCTCCCAATTCCCTTGTACAGCATCTGTGTTACAGGAAGTGTCTAGAGAAGTGTGAATTTTTGGAAGCCTTGGGTCAGGTCTGAGCTGCTCACATCGGCCCTTCAGGGAGACCTGGTGATTAGCAGGACCATTAGCCACTTAGTGGGTGGGAAATGCCCCACTATTTCCATTTTAAATGTCTAACTAGGCCCGGTGGGAGGCAGATTCTTATCACTTCAGAAAAGCCTTCAGTCCCCTTGACCCCTGTCCCCAGCCCAGTGCCAAACCTAGAGGGCTCTTGTGTTTGGTGAGGATTGTCCTGGTGTGCTCTGGGATTTCTGCATTTGATGGAGGACTCTGGATGTTGGTGTGACTCTGACAGCACAGGGCTCCTGGCTTCTCTGGATTTCCATGAGAGAACTCCAGTCCTTCTGCAGACTTGATTGACAGGGTGTCGGTACTGCTATTGGCATTCCCATTAGGGGATGATTACTACTCTGGCTCATTAACCTCTCACTGGAGTCTGGCCTCCAAGGTTTGCCAGTCAGACTCTTTGTCTTTATTCAGGGAGGGAGCACAGAGCAGGTCTTAGCAGAAAAGATGCTGTTTCTGAATCAAGGGAGAGTGTGAACTTGGAACAACTGCAGCTTTGTCTGACGTTTGATGTCTGGATTTGCCTTCCCTGAGATTTTTGCCACCCCCCCATCTCTGCTACTTCCTTTCTTAGCCCTCCCTTCCTGTCCTCCATCCTTCCCCACTTCTTTTCCATGGTGAAGATCATTGCTTCATCATCTTATTATTAGACATAACAGAGGCAAAGACATTGGACCTTGTAGTCACATGACTTCATAGAGGAGACAAAGATACTCAACATAACAGGCTGAAGAGGTGGGTCCCTGCTTCCCTCTGGTGCATCCCTCCCTTTTTCAGATAATTTGAATGTGAAATGCTCCTCAGAGACTGCAAACACAGAAACACAGCTCTCACCTTAAGGGACTAAGGGACTAAAGGGTCTAAGGATGATTTATTCTGGAGCCATGTAGAGTGATCATGGTCCAGGAACACAAATTTAGGTCACCCCTTATTCCAGTGTGGACGCAGTTTCACGAAGTTTCATAGTTTTACAGAACAAAGAAAGTTATAATGCAAGGCAAATGCAAAACACGTTGGTGGGCACACACACAAGGAGGTTAAAGCAAATTGGGGGGATCTTTTCTATGTCCCCACGATGCTATCTGATGACATTCTTAGCTTTTGGATTGGTGGTTTCTAGGGGTTTACTAACTTAATAGATCCCAAAAAGTTTTTTTTTAAATCTATGATATATATTAGTTTTGACAAAGAGGTAGGCAAAGAATTCTGGGGGCTAAAACTATCAGGTAACTATTCTCTGGATCAGCGACGTCCCAACATCTCCTCACCACTGCAGCTCTAACCAGCCAGTCAGCTTTCGCAGACAGCTTCTTCCTAGAAATTCTCATTTAAAGGGCACACATGTTTAAACAGTCGGACCTCAGGTGCTGGCACCATTTTGTGAAGGGATTGAGGAACATCTTGGACACGGGGACAAGCTGGCAGCCATAGAGCCACTGAGGCAGACTGCGAGGTGCATGGCCTGCCTGTCACTGATCCAGCCTGTTTCTCTATATCATGGGAGCTCAGTGTACAGTGGAAACCTCTTTTATCTTCTGTCATGTACTTTGTTACGACAGTAAGGGAACTGATTATAGCAATTAATAGCAGTTCAACTAACTAGAAGCAGTCTTGAGAGCCAAGGGTACCGTTCTGGCTTTGTGCTGGATGATGAGTTGGTGAAGACGCTGTTGTCTCCTTCCAGAATGAGGAGTTGACATCTTTACATGCAAATGTCTGTGTATGTCATTGATTGGCAGGCAGGGCCTTACCCATTGTAGCCGAGTGAAGCTGATCCCATATGGACTGGAGTTGGCTCACGCTCCATTGCTTCTGAGCCCATGAGAAGAATTGGAAGCAGAGGACGTCACTATGTGACAAAAGAGGCAGGGATGGACCATGTGTCCATAAGCCAAAGGATGGTTGCATCCTGCGGAAACAAGGGGAAGGGCAGGGACCTCTCTCTCTCTCTCTCTCTCTCTCTCTCTCTCTGTGTGTGTGTTTGTTTGTGTGTGTGTGTGTGTGTGTGTGTGTGTGTGTGTGTGTGTGCACTTGCATACGCACACACAGCCCTACTGTCACTTAGGCTCTAGACACTCACCTTCCAGAATGCTGAGAGAAGGAGCATCTGTTGTGATATCCCCCATGTATGGGCATGTGTTGTAGCCACTTTAGGGCATCACACTGAATCCCTTGCTGCTCTCAACATGGCCCAAGCCCAGTGGGGATGAAATGGCCACACAGACGGGGAGATGCTTGCCCTGAGATAACCCCTGTAGATCCTGTCATAGCTCTCAGCTCTCTGGGTTGAGTGGTTGTATATCCCAGGGCCCATTTGTAGTCAGGACCCTGTTCCTAAGCAAGTGCTATTCTTGATAGGATGAGCAGCCAACTCTTAGTGGGATGTCTGCTGCTGGAGCCACTGCTGGAGCTTCTCCTGGGACAGTGGCACTGCATGTGTGGGACTATTCCTCTCTTAGTGCTAGACACAAGTTAAATCCGCTCATCCCCAGGACTGCTCAGTGTGGGTCTCCTTCCTCCCCTTCTGTGTATCACCATCTGAGAATTCAGGATGGGTCTGTATGTGCAGAGTGGTGAGGACTGTTCTCTGCCAGGAGAGCCTCTCTTCTCTTCACTTCCGCAAAGCTTCATGTCTCATTCATGTCAGCATAGAGGAGACACGGCTGATGGTGTAGTAAGTCATTCTTAACTCCTCTGGGAGGTTGTTAGAGCTGCTTAGAGGGGTAGAACTTGTGGATTTCTGCCTGCAAAGGCAGGTCCACTCTGTGGAGAAGGGAGGGGGCAACAGCCTGAGGGGTAGAACTGAGCCCAGCCTGCTCCGAGATCCCTTGTGTTTCCAGTGCATCTCCATTACACAGTTTTGTTTGCTCAACTCAGTTTTCGGTAGCATCACTCTGGGCCCCCTTTGCTTGTGGTTTGAAATTTTGAGCTAATGCTAAAGTAACCTCTGGAAAGGGGTGGAGCTGGGAGATGTAGTTTCTTCTGTTCAAGTAAATAACAATTTGTAAGCGGTGGGCGAGGTTGTTGCAAGTCTAGCTATTTTCCTCTCTGGGTATCAGACATCAGGCTACAGGTATGACCAGGATTTGATTGTGAATCTCCAGGTAACAAGTCCCATTGGTGGCGAGCCTCTTCATGACTCTCAGATACCAAACTCCAATTTTGACACAACTTCTTGTGGGACTAAGAGAACAACATCTAGTGAAGAAGACAACCCGGCTTGGCATCCAGAGACAAGTCTCAGTTCTGAAGAGACAGTCCTGGATCAGATGAGGACCTCTGTGGATCAGAATGTGTACCCAAGTCATAATGGAACACTCAAAATAGAAGAAAGCCTAGAACCTCAAGTGACTTCACTTAGTAACCAAGCCCCCTATGTAGGAGAATCTTCAGATACTTCAAATTCCCCTTTGATTCAAATACAGCCTCAGGAAATCTCTTCAGCTTCTGGTTTGGACCAGGGACAGCATCCAGAGATAAAGTTAGACCTCAAGACCCAGAGCCCTGTGTCCTTGAAGAACCCTCATAACTCAAAGTGATACTGCTGTACCTACCAGGGTTGTAAGAAATCTTACAAAAAGTCTCAGCACCTCAAGGACCACATGAAGAAACACACTGGGGTGAAGCCTTATATGTGCAATAAGCCTGGACGCGATTGGAAATTCTTCCGTTTAGTAGATCTCAACAGACACAAACAAAAGCATAGTGGGGAGAGGCCCTACCCCTGTCCCATGTGCAACAAAAACTATTCCAGATTTTATTACCTTAAGGAGCATCTGAGGAGCCATATTCAAGCATCACCTACCACTGCAACCTAATTGTTCACAAACAATATCTTCCCTAAAGAAGCTTTATTGTTTCCTACCTTTTAGCATCAGAAGGGGTTTACAGATAAACCTCTGAATCCAGTATCCCTAGGGGACAAGGACCCTCTTGTGTCTGTTGCCATGACAACCACCACACATTCCCAGAGTACTACTCACCTGCGTACAGAGGTGCCTGTCATTCATTACCTGGCATGTATGTCATGGCCTGAATAAAAGACAGAATCCCCGACCCTTCACCCCTTTTTTCTTTTTTTTTCCTCTTTCTGCTTTCCCTCCCCCAAACCCCAAGACAATTAAAAAAAAAATGTCTTCCATGGGAAAAAAAAAAAACAGAAACAGGTATTTGTAATCACCACAGAGAGCTCCCTTCTTTCCTCTCAGAACAAAGGAGACGACAGCCAGAGTGTCCTCTGCCTAACTCTGTAGGGGCTTCTCAAGGGCAAACCCCAAACCTGCAGCGTTTCCCCCCACGTCTTTGTTCCATGATGCGGCAGACACTTTACTGACCTAGTGACCTGCTTCTTTGCAGTCATGCATTTTAAAAGAAAAAGCTTTAGGAATGGGAACCAAATAGCTGACTCTTTCTAGGGTGAATACAGAAATCAGATACCACAAAACTAGGATTTATATATATATATATATATATATATATATATATATATATATATATATATATGTGTGTGTGTGTGTGTGTGTGTGTGTGTGTGTGTGTTGTTTATATATATATGTGTTTGTATGTATTGTGTATATATATATAGTATATTGTATATATACAGTATAAAGGTATCACATGTGTGAAACTAAGTGCACACACGCTAATATGTATATATGTATTTATAAAATTATCAGTGCGTTCCATGTATGTATGTTTATGTGTGCATGCATGCATGTGTGCTCATGTTCTTGGTGTGCATATGCATGCAGATATATGTGTCATGCAAGTCTGTATGCATGAAAGTGTATGTCTGTGTTGATGCTACTTAGTCTTGTCCTCCACCTGCACGCCCTAACCAGCCTGACCTCACTGTCACTTTAGATGGAGCTGGGTGTCTTCTCCTTCTGGTAGGAAATGATGGAACAAAGTGAATACGATCATAGACTGGAGACCCCAGCACAGTTCATACACACATGGTGGAAGTGGCTCTGTACTCAGTTAGAAGCAGGTACTCAGGTCTCTGACTCTTGTCTATGAGCCAGAGAAGCACACCTTCCCTCTCTTCTCTCCTGCCCTGGTTTCCATGAAGTGTCCTCGTGCTGCTCCTCAGAGTTGCTGGTAGGACGCTCCCTGCCTGTTGCCACAAGAGACAGACCTGCACCCAGAGAAGCCCAAGTGGGGACAGCGGGTATCAGCTGGTCCCGAAATCCAGGTTAACTCCAGCACTCCTGCCGATCACGTAACAGAACTGTGCAGTAGTCGTGGGGGTATAATTGATTGTTCCCACCTGCCTTGTAAACCTTGGGCCATTATCTTTCTAGTCCAGGCTTCAGATAATGGCCATACAGCGAGTTTTGCTACTACCTTGCCCTGGGAGAGAGCAAAAAAATTTTTTAATAGATATTATTAAAAGGGTGTTAATCCATGAACACATAACCAGCTGAAATGAGCTGAAAGTGACATTGTGACTGAATGGAGGATGTGTGAGGCATCTTTATCTAATAACCACCATTTGCCATAATAAATATTTCAAATCAAAGCTGATTAGTCAAGTTCCTTTCTTTAAATATGCTTCTGCCAATAGTCCTACACATCCGTAACCCATTTTACTGCCATCTCTTCTACTGAGAGTGGAGGCAAAGGCTTTCTATTCTCCCCAATGTCCCCACAGACTCAGTACTGATTCCTTTGGGCCCTCCGTGGCAGGTACTTTTAAGCCTAAACCCGCAGGCACCATTTGGTGGGGGGGGTGGTTGTGTGGGGTTCAATGTCCCCATTTGTGTGTCCAGCTTGCGCTCAGTTCTCACATCATGTTCTCTTATCCGCGTGCTCGCCCACACAGAATCATTTCAGACAAAGTTGTACCCGCTTTCTTATCCCAGGTGGGGCTTCTGTTCTCTTCTTGTCTCTTGGGTTTCACAGAAAGGGCACCCCAAAGTCCCCTGAAATAGTTGACATGGTAAAGCACATCGTTGGGTGACCAGCAGGGGTTTTCAGAGCTACAAGGCACAACGGAAGAAATATTGGTGAGATTTATTAAGTCATGAAGTAGTCCTGGGACTAATAATATATGAAAATAAAAGAAAAAAATAACAATTCTTAAATAACTATGATCACGTGCGCACACACACACAGACACACAGTCCTTCTACACAAGCATGCACATGCACTCAGGAGTTCACAGTTAACAGACAGGTGTCATCTTCTTCAGTGTCTGACTGTGTTCACTGCTGGCTGAACTTACTGTGGTAAAGACCGCCACCTATTTGATTATTAAACCCTGCCTTTCCTCCTGGGCATCCAGCTCAGTGACATTGCCTGGTATCCGTGGACTGAGTGCCAATGGAAAGGTCAGTGTATATGACTGGATTACTGGCAGCCTCCTCTCCAGCCCCTCGTGTCCTTTCTCCCCTCCTTTCTTGGCTAGCTCTATGGATTCTTAGGCTCATACTAGGGCAGAGCTATGGGGAAGGGGAAACCTGGGTCCCAGGAGACAATGTGGAGTCATGTTAAGAAGGTAATTGCAGCCAGAGAGGAGATCTGGGCCCTGGGTTGGCAGCTGATATTTCAAAGGCTCTTGTCTGAGTCATGTATTGACTTCCTCTTCAGAGATAACTACAGTAGGAGAAGCAATCCTCTCTATACGCCACCAGCTGGAAAGGAGCTTTCTTTATTGAATTTCCACGTTTCATTTTTCATTTTGTAATGTATGCATCACGTGTACTCACGGTCATGTGCACATGTTTGTGGAGGCTGAAAGACTGGTGTCAGTCTCGGGAACACCACCCACATCATCTGAAACAAGGTCTCCCATTGTCCTGGATCTCAATAGTTAGGCTAGATAGGCTGGCCCCCCAAGTTCCAGGATCCACCTGTCTCTACACATCAGCACCGTATTAATAATATACAGTGTGCACACACACTCCCGGCATTTCCTTCAAAGTAAGAGCTTGGACTTAAGGACTACAAAGTTAAACTAATCAACGGACTGGAGAGAAAGCTCAGCGGTTAAGAGAAATGACTGCTCTTCCTAGACGTCCTGAGTTCAAATCCCAGCAACCACATGGTGGCTCACAACCATCTGTAATGGGATCTCATGCCCTTTTCTGGTGTGTCTGAAGATGGCTACAGTGTACTCATAAATAAAGTAAATAAATAAAAAAAATTGAATGCATTGTTTTTGTGGATTACATAGGACTGCTTCCTTCTCTTCTCTTTCTTCTTCTTTTCCTTTTCCTCCTTGTCTTCTAAGGCATATATATATATATATATATATATATATATATATATATATATATGTGTGTGTGTGTGTGTGTGTGTGTGTGTGTGTGTGTGTGTGTGTGTGTGTGTGTGTGTGTGTGTAGGGGTGTTTTATATGAACGCATGTATATGTACCTTGGGCATGCCTGGAGCTCAGGGAAGCCAGCAGAAGGTCTTCCCTGAAACCGGAGTTACAGATGTGTAGGGGCTGCCGTGTGGGTGCAAGACATCAAACCTGAGTCCCCTGAAAGAGCAGCCAGTGCTTTTAGCTGCTGAGCCATCTCTCCAGCCCACAGTGGGGTCTGATCCTTAACAGCAGAAGGGATCGTGCTCAGTCTTTTTGATCTGGTAGGAGGTTGATGCAAGAGTGATCATGAGAACTGCTGAATTAGAAAGGAAGAATGGGGTAGAAGGCTCATTTCATACATACTGCAAGGAAAAGGCATCTAGATATATAGTTACTGGAGAAACAGGGACGGCCTCATGCATACATCAGTCCCCTATTAGAGTAAATGTTGACTGGATTGTCCTCTTCTCTGCTTAAAAACACTAAAGTAAATGGCTCATAAAGTAGAAAGAAGTCCCCCCACCCCTTTAACAGAAAGAACTTAGACGTGCAAATGTTTTGACAATTAAAGGGTAGGTCATGAGAGACACGTGATGCCTGTTTTGACTGAAGGTTGACAAGGCCTCTGTAAGCATTTGAGTTGGGAACTGCAGTGGATGTTTGGGTTTGTTACCTCTGTCCTCTGTCTGGTGGCTTGCACTTCTTGAGTGCCATCAGTCTTATGAAGATCAGAGTGTGCTGTGGTTAAGGTGGGATAACGGTAGCTTAAAAATTCGTTAATGACTAGAAATTGTAGAAGGGGGGAAGGTGGCCGCTATCTGTTTAATGAGATCTGGAATTTTCCTTGAGTTCTTTTACAGTAAGATGATAATTTTGGGGAGCAGACTCAATGCTGCGCTGTAGGCAATACTGTAGCCCTCTCTGTCAGTTAGAAAACAAAGCAAAACAAAAAAGAAAAAAACACCACATGAGCAGCAGACATGCTCCAAGACTGGGTCTTTTTATACAGCTCAGAACCCACCTGTCTAGGGTATGGTTCCCCCCACAATGGGCTTGACCCTCCTAATCAGTGAACAATCAAAGCAGTTCCTCATAGACATGTCCACAGACCCACAAACCTCTGGGCAGTGGAGCTCAGGCAAGAGCATTATTGAGATACTTGTGTTTCTTTCGTCTTGTGGCTCTCCTCTTTGTTTCTTGACTTAGAACCTTCTGTTTGGTTACTACGTGGGGGAAGGGAGCCCACACAGGAAATGTACTGCAGAGTCCAGCTTCACCTCTGCCTCTGGTCCTCTTGTTGGCCCTGTGGGATGCGTTAAGTTCGCCCAAACTTTCTGTTCCCACTGCTAAACGTTATAACCACTGGGTCATTAGCACTCTTTCTTGTCCGTGGAATAAGGACAGAAGTGACTGTGTCATCTCCTCGGTAATGCAGACTGTCCATCCTACTCTTGAGCCTGTCCAGGTCACTGTGACTTACAGTGATAGAAGAGCCAGAAGCTGCAAGCACAGGCTCCTGGGAATCTGTGAGGCCTCAGTCCTCCCTGCTGCCCCATGGAGTCTGTTCCAGTTTCCTTTCTGTGGCTGTGATAAAACGCTTGGATGGAAAGTAGTGTAGGGGAGGAAAATGTTTTGACTTCAACTTTCAGGTCATGGAGGGGAGTCAGAGTAGGCACCACAACAAGATTTTGAGGCTGATGCCACCAAGGGACTCTGCTTGATGGCTTGCTCCAGCTCAACTAGCTTTCTTATACATCTCAGAACGACCTGCCTAGGGATGGTGCTGCCCACGGTGGGCATGGACCTCCTAAGTCAGTCAACAATCGAGGCAATTCCTCATAGGCCTGCCCACAGACCAACACGATAACACAATAAGACATTTGCTAACCCCCCCTCACGTGTGTGTCTGTCTGTCTGTCTTTCTCTCTCTTCAAGTGATGCTGAGTTGATCAGAGGTTATAGTTAACCTGTTTATGCTAGCTGCAGCACACATCTTGCTTTCTTGTTTCTGTAGACTCATAAATGGTGCAGAGATGTGCCCCATGGTGAATCATACCCGAGTCTCACCAGGAACTGATTTAGATGAGATTTTTGGTTCAGGAGTGAGTCTGCACTCTGAAGTACTTGGCTATGAAAATGACAAGCATTTTGGATGCCAGAGGGTAGAATTGGATTGAGTTGTGTTCTCTTTAAAAAGATACGCTGACATCTGTGATGTCAATGGCATGGTGGGTTCCATGGGGAGGATGAGGAGACAAATTACTCTTTAGAAAGAACTTCATGAGGAAAAGGTCAGCACCACAGACAGCCATCACAGTCATGATCAGGACCTGAAGCAGCAGTGAAAAACCTCTGACCCTGATGGGGAACTTCCTTTGGAGAGATGGTCACCAAAGGGAACTGTTTTGTCCTCACTGTTTTGGCTTCAGTGTCTCAGCATGGGCAGCAACAGCATTTGTTCTGGGAAAAGCGAGGTCTGACAGAGTCCATGAAGGGGCCCTCCTGGATCTTACACCCTCTGGAAGACCAGTCTTGCAGCTGGTCCTAGTTGGGCTCTGCTCCCTGCTGGGGACAGAGTCTACTGAGTGAGGCCCGAGACGTGGGATCTAATTCCCCATCAATTGTTTTAGACGTGTTTACTTTTTCTCATGCATCGCTTTAGAACCGGCCTGTTTATCAAGGACCACTGGTCCATGTAATTCATCAGCTAAGGAAAATGCTCATATGGCTTTCTTTCAGACTAGCAGGATTTTAAAAGGTGGTTATTTAATTACAGGCTACTCGTGAGAGGGACAGATAAGCCTAATAGAGCATTTTATTTAGTTGGGTAATGACACCTGAGCACAGCAGATGTGTGTGTGTGTGTGTGTGTGTGTCTGTGTGTGTGTGCATGTGTGTGTGTCTGTGTGTTTGTGTGTGTGTGTGTCTGTGTGTATGTGTCTGTGTGTGAGTGTCTGTGTGTGTCTGTGTGTGTGTGTGTGTGTGTGTGTGTGTGTGTGTGTGTGTGTGTGTGTGTGGTGACAGCACTAACACTGTCAATTTCTCCCTGTCTACTCTTCAGGTTTGATGCTAACTTGGAACTTTTAATGTGACTTCAACCTCTCCCCTACACCTTTGCCTCCTTCTCTTTCCCACATCCTTCTCTCCTTTTATCCATCCTCCAGGGTGGGACACCAGCTTTCAGTTCACAGGGTAAGAAAGCCCAAGCCTTGAAGATGCAGACAGTCTTCTCTATACCTTAGAGGGTGCAATCATAACATGTCCACCTCTGAATTAGTTCTCCTGGTAAAAGAGACACTCTGTTCTGGGTGTAAGCACAGAGCCATGTGGGGGTGAAACCGTTTATGTGAGAGAACATCCCTTAGGATACTGAGAAACACACACAGCAGAACGCAGGGCATGAAGGTTGTGATAGACTATATCCTGATGGGGACTGGGAAGATAGCTCAGTGGGCAAGAGCATTTGCTCTGCAAGCCCAAAGAGTTCAAATTCTCTCTGCACCTTTGTAAAACTCCAGGCATGGCTAATCATGTCTGCAACATGGTAGGGTGGAGGCGGTTGGATTTCCAAGAGGATCCTTGGCAGACACACTAGTCAAAAGGGTGGGCTGTGGTTCACTGAGAGACGGAGAGTAGTGAGGAAGAGAATGCACATTCTACTCATCTCTGCACGTATGAACACACGTATGTGCTCTTGCACTTGGGAACAGGCACTTATACAAACACATGAATCCCCCAACCACACCCCTTTGGAACCATGAATTCAGTTGCTCTATAACCTATGTGACTGAGTATTCTAGCAACACAAAATTTTACATTCTCCTTGTCTTGTAAACCCCATTTTCTGTTCTGTTTACAAACACAAGAAGCTAAAGTTATGATTTCCCAGGCCCGGGATGGTGTGTCATAGCTTTTGGTCTTTCTGGAACAGCATCTGTCTATCAACAGAGGGACGTCAACAGAGGGGCTTTCCATCTTACCCTCAGTGACATGGAGCCATTTGAGGGTTTTAACCGGTGACTGCGGTGCTGATTTTTCCTTTTGAGAAGTAGATTGTACAGAATGTACAACATCACTCGGTTACGGGATGAACAACACATCAGAGCCTGGGAACAGTGAACTGATTGTCACTGCGGTTTTGTGTATGTGGAGTATGTTAAGACAGTGGATCTGAGAGAGAGAGAGAGAGAGAGAGAGAGAGAGAGAGAGAATGAGCTTGATCTTACAATATCTGTTCAATGTATAATGTGATCAGAATACTACACCTCATACTTTAAATGTATACAGTCTCCATTTGTCATGCATACTCGATAAATCTCAAAAAGAAAGGTAAAGGGGAGTTGGGACGGAAAGTTCTGGAAGGGGCTAGGGAGAGAGTCTAGCAGTTAAGCACTCGTTCCCCAGAAACTTACATAGATGCCCCATGGATGTGGAGACCATCCTATAAGTCCACCTTGGAAGGCAGAGGCATGAGGCCCAGAGCACGCCGTCTGGAAAGGTGACCCACACCAAAAGGAGATTTGCCTGTGAGTGAGAGTTGCTGCCACAGTGAACAAGACAGACAAGACATTAAGGATATTTCCTGAGTGTACCAGGTTCTTCCACATGTGTGTGCATGCACATGTGTTAACTGGGTGATTAATTCTCTCTCTCTCTCTCTCTCTCTCTCTCTCTCTCTGTCTCTCCCTCTCTCTCTCCCTGTCTCTCCCTCTTTCTGTCTCTCCCTCTCTCTCTGTCTCTGTCTGTCTCTCTGTCTCTCTGTCTCTCTGTCTCTCTGTCTCTCTGTCTCTCTGTCTCTCTCTCTCTCTCTCTCTCTCTCTCTCTCTCTGCTTACAGAGCAGTAGCTCTCTATTGCTCCCGTGTTATGCTCCCTGCCATGATGATGGACCAGACGTCTGAAACTGTAAGTTATCCTCCAATTACATGCTTTCATTATAGTAGTTCCTTGACCATGGTGTCTCTTCACAGCAACAGAACAATGACTGAGACAGGGAGCCGGCCAACAAGCAGTTCTCCTTGTTACCGCTTCAAGCTCCTGTTCTGGTTTCCCTCAGTAATGGTCTGTAACCTGTAAGGCAAATAACCCTTTCCTCCCCAAGTTAGTTTTGATCATGGCATTCATCACGGAGAGAAGGAAGCAAACTAGAACGTCACAGGTCAGTACATGAGCAAGTCTTACCTTTAAATTAAAACAAAGTGTCTATACGTCTCTAATTGTGGTTATGAGGTAAGCGTCTGTGGCTCTACTAGACACACTGTTTCTATAAGAAATTGTCTTACTTAGGGTTCCTATTGTTGTAAGGAAACACGGTGACCAAAGAGCAAGTTATGGAGGAAAAGGTTTATTCAGCTTACACTTCTACATTACTGCTCATCAGCAAAGGAAGTTGGGACAGGAACTCAAACAGGACAGGATCCTGGAGGCAGGAACTGAGTCAGAGGGTATGGAGGGGCACTGCTTACCATCTTGCTCCTCATGTCTTGCTGAGCTTGCTTTCTTATAGAACCCAGGACCACCAGCCTAGGAATGGTGCCACTCACAGTGGGCCGGCCCCTCCCCACCAATCACAAAGAAAATGCCCTTCAGCTGGATCTTATGGATGCATGTTCTCAACTGAGGCGCCCTCTTCTCTGACGACTCTAGCTTGTGTCAACTTGGCATAAAATCAGGGCGGTGGTTACAATGTGATTGTCCCATGGGAAGTGTGGCACAAGTAGGAGGTGTGGCCTTGTGGGAGTGGGTGTGGCATTGTTGGAGGAAGTATATCTCCAACACCATGTCTGCCTAGACGCTTCCATGATTGCTGCCTTGATGAAAATAGACTGAACTTCTGAACCTGAAAGCCTGCCCTAATTAAATGTTGTCCCTTGAGGTTGGTGATTTAGCTCAGTGGTAGAGCACTTGACTAGGAAGCGCAAGGCACTGGGTTCGGTCCCCAGCTCTGAAAAAAAAAGAACCCCCCCAAAAAATGTTGTCCCTTATAAGTTGCCTTGGTCATGGTGTCTTTTCGCAGCAATGAAACCGTCAGACAACCAGCTAGTATAAAAATACCCAAATAGCAGAACTGATCAGTGATAGAAAGTATTTTCAAGTCCTGCAGTGAGAAACTTATTCTTGAGAGAAGAAACAGCAATGAATGAGTCCAAGATAAGGTTGTCTCCAAAGACACTCTTGGAGTGTAGATGTGGCTCAGAGAGACACCATGGAGTGCACAGGGGCTTCTCAGGAGGAGAGAGCTACATGGTCAGGAACCGCAAAGCATTTTGATGTCACGGCAAATGGCATAGGAAAGAGCTCAGCACCTCTGCATTGGAGGCACCATCAAGAGTTTCTGAGGATGAGCTCACATGTGAGTAAAAGACGTGAACTTCCTGGGGTAGATACGGTAACAGGGCCCCGCAGGTGTGTAGGAAGCCATCCAGTCAAAGGAGAGCCAGGAAAGACCAGCCAGTGCAGGAGCTCTTTGTGGTCATCTAGGGGCATTGGGAAGAGACCTCAAAAATATTACAGGATGAAACAGAGTCTAACGTGCTCAGGGAAGCTAAACGCAGGATCAACGTAACACCGGACAGAAGCTCACGGCATCCTCATCTTCCCTTTTAAATTACTTTTGCTGATCATACAAAATAATGGGCTTTATGATTCTTTCAGGAATGGATAGATATAAACTTAGTTTGGCATTCACTACTCTTGAGTTATCCTCGTCAAAATGTCCTCCTGGGAAGCCTCCTCCTCACATCCACCTTCTGTAGTGATGGTTGGCTGTTCTTTAAGGATCCAAAGAGACCAATATGGATGCGGCCCAAGTTCAACTCATTCTAGACACTTTCTGTTCTTCCTGGGCCTCCTGCTTCACTTTGTGAGAACTCCATTTTGGAATTCCTTCGTCCCTCAGTGTCCTCTACTCCCTCATGTGTTCTTTAGTCTTTCTTCCACATCACCATCAATTTAATCTTTATTACCCTCATCCTTGTCTCTTCTCTGCATGGGAAGGTTGGATTTATTTGAAAAGATGACTTTAGGGGCCTGGAGAGATGACCAATGGATCAAGAGCTCGTCTGCTCTGAAAGAGGATCTGGATTTGGTTCTTTGAGCTCATATCCAATGGCTCCCAACCACCTTTAATTCCAGCTCCAGGGGACTTGACTATTCTTGTCTCTGTGGTCTCCTGTGTTCATACCCTGCCCCCACCCACATAATTAAAAATAATACATCTACAGATGAGAAACAGGTTTCATTAGGTTTCGTTAGTCAAACAATCCCCGACCTTCTCTGATTCTGAGTCTGCTGGATCAGTTTATTGGGTCTCCCCTTGAGTTCCAAGACCACCTCCCTGTTACCTGCCCCTCTTTACCCAACAGTCTGTCTCTCCCTCAAACTTCACCTCAGAGAGTCTATCTATTTCTGGCCCTTCTCTACGGCTTCCTAAACATTCATCTTTCTTCCCCTGTGCCATCCCTCCTCCTCTAAGCCTCATCTCCAGTTCTTTTCTCTCCCTAAAGACCAGACCAGCTCAGTCCTGTTTGTTTTAGTCTATGTCACATTAGACTCACTGTTTACAGCCTTGACTTTCCCAGCTTCCTCTCCATGTTCCATCCACCACAGCCCGTCTCCTCCAACAAAGTGTTCACACACAACACGTCACATCGCACGTTTTAATTTTTAGAGCAAAAACAAATTCCACTGGAAAAGATACTGGGGTTGTCAAAGGCCCTTGTGTGTCTGAGACACAGAAAAACAAATATTTTCCCCCCAATCCTATAAATTCCACATCTATGTCCCCCAAACTTTGTGAATCTCACCTTAACAGATCTTTTCCACCAGATTATAGACGTACATGTGGACGTCGCCATCAAACTTGATGAAGTACACGGAAGTCTTGGCTGGAAATTGGTAAATGACTTTGCCGATCTTTTTGGACCCGTCGCTTCTGGTGAACTGCACACATTGACCTGTTAAGATGTCGCTGTCAACGTCTGACTTCACCTCTGCTGGAGGAGTCTCTGGAATGATACGGAGGTTACCTTCTGTGTAATCATCCAGGAGCTGGTAGATGTATAGGACTGGATCTTTCTGGAAGGTGGTGTAAAACCAGTCCTTCATGATCGGCACCTGGGCTGGGACCACCCCCATCCAGTTGTCCTTAGAGCCATGTTTGCCCTCAAATTTATGGTCCACAGCTCGGCCAACCATGACCCTTGCGAGATTGGCGTCTTTCACTTGAGGAAACACTACTTTGTGAGGCAAGACCTTAAGCTTTAAAATCCTCTCATCGCTGTGAAGTCCCAGTCCGTAGACACAATCAATTCCATCATACTTGACCAGATAGAGAGAGGGATTTCTCGGCATTTGATCTAGAACGATGGCCTTCCATTGGGTGACGGGCTCATCACCTTCCTCCCATCCGTGAGAAATTCTGCAGCCCATAATGTCCCGAAGGCCTGGGGAGAAGGCCTCCTCCTCCTCTGCTTCTGGAAGGATGGTGTGCTCATCCTCCTCAGAGACATCCTCCTCTTCTTGGCTGTAGACCTAGTGTGGTAGGCCACGGCATCCTGGTCCACTGTCTTGTGGCTATCATTCTGTGTTCAGGCTTCATACTTGCCCGTGGCCTGGGTTTGAAGAGCTCGCCTGCTTAAACCAGACACAATGCTCGTGCCTCTGTCATGTGACTGCCTGCAAGAACAATGGGGGTGGGGTGGGGAGGGCGCTGGACCAAGGCTCTTGTCTAAGAGAACTTTGGAGCAGGTGAGGAAGGTAAACAGGTTTGAGCATCTGAATCTAATTCTGTCGTAATCAGAAGTTCATAGGAGGGCTGTGCAATGGTGGAGCACACCTTTAATTCCAGCACTCAAGAGGCAGAGGGAGGCAGACCTCTATGAGATCAAGGCCAGCCTGGTCTACAGAGTTAGTTCCAGGATAGCCAAAGCTACCCACAGAAAAACCCTCTCTCAAAAATCAAAATCAAAAGTTCAAATGGAAATGAACAAATGGTTCTCTACAGCTCAGAATAACATATTCAGACACATTTCTTCAGCCCGTGGCACTTTGCCTCTCCTGAGGAACCTCTCCTTGAATGTCTAGGTCAGTGTGGGATTAAGTATCCCTGTCCCCACTTTAAGCAAGCAGAACAGAGAAAGGATAGCAAAGGAGCCAGAAGGGTGTCCACACCCCTCTTCTACCTTCTAACTATGCGCTATTTGGCAACATCCACAAGTGTCTGCCCAGAGATACAGCACACCAGTCCACTGGCTTTCTGTACTGTGCATCCTGACCCAGCTCCAGGTTTATTCCGCGACGCTGTTGCATCTTCGACCGCAACAAGAGTCTTTTGTGTAGGCAACAGCAGACATTTAGAAATAATATCTCCTGGGGTTGGGATTTAACTCAGTGGTAGAGCAGTTGCCTAGCACACAGAAAGCCCTGGGTTCGGTCCTCAGCTCCGAAAAAAAAAACCAAAAAACAAAAAACAAAGGAACCCAAAATAAACCAAAGAAATATTATCTCCTAAAATGCACAGGCACAGAGAGGAGCTTTGTCATTTTAGTAGGATTATGAATTAGATATTGTTAGCAAAGGATAATAAACTCTTAGACTGACTAGCCTAGACCACCCGTCGAGCTCTCAAACGTGGAAGACATCAGAACATAAGGTTACTCGCTGTACGAAGGAAAACTTTTAGCTTTCTGGGCTACAAGGGTCCCAGTTATCTTCATAAACGTATTTACCGGGAGAAAATGTCCAGGTCGTCCAGATTCTGTCTTCGGAAACCGGTCAGGCACCAAAAGGCTGCTGAACAATTGTGGGGTTCAGGAGCTGAACTGGCTTTCACAGCCCGCTGGGAAGATAGTGAACCCACCTTCAAGGAGTCTAGCACCCCCAAGTGGAAGAGAAGCGGAACCTCCGCCCTTCTCTCTGTGACATCATCCAGGCTCTGCTTATGTCATAGAAGCCCACTCAGCCCAGGTACTTCCCTAGTTACGCTTAGAAACTTCCAGCATCTAGGTTTTAGTTTCTCATGTAGCCTCGTGGAGACCCAAAGTAAAGTCCCCACCCAAATATTCTGATGAACCGAGTCACAGTCTGCCCATGTAGCTCTTTTCATGCATTTTTTTTTCTGAAAAAGTCTTTGGTTTCTGAGTCACCAACATCCTTGGTGGTTATTTTCCCAGCTCCTATCTTTCCTTTGGTTATCTTTACGTCATTCTCTGTATCAGAAATATTGGTAGACTCTTTCTCCGAGGCAGCCCACTGGATAGCAACCCAAAATTAGCTTTATCAAAACCCACAGTTAGAGGAGGGCCATTTTTATTCACACAAAGCTGGAATTTGACAGGATTAAATACCTTGTATTGAAGTCAATGGCAATCATGAATTATGGATTCTTTGCAAAGAGCGAGGAAAAATTAGCTTCTGGACCTGCTTCCAAATTCGGGATAAACTGATGACAAACCTGATATCGACCAGACATATTTTAAATGTCTTTAAAATTTACCAGCACTTCTGGTTACAAGGAATATATTAGATCAAATGCAGCAAATCAGGATGAAATAGATGAGGTAATTTTATTTTTGAAATATGGGTAGACAGAATAGTGGATGCAGGTAAGTGTGGAATTTACCTGTAATTACAGGGCACTTTAATTATTTGTGTCACATAGTTCTTCAGATCTTCAAAAGGATTCTTTGCAGAATCCTCCCCCGTCCCCACCACACTCTGACCCTCCCTTCCCTCTCCCCAGTAATTCCCTCCCACTTTACCATTATAATTTTTTAAAATGTACTTAGAGCTTAACAACTTATGGCAGCTTTTTAAAATCTGTCCACTTTTCTAAGTGCACCGTCTTACTCTCTGTCTGCTGTTATGACTCCTCTGCCATTATGTTACTTTGGTCCACTATGTTGATGACCTCAAGGTGGGGATAACTCAAAGGACATGATTTTTCCCCATTTTTTCCCCTTCATCTTCCTTCTCTAGGCACCTGCTGAGATTTACAGCCTTGGGGTTTTTTTTTAAGCCTGGAAATCAGACTCACACACTCACACACACACACACACACACACACACACACGCACAAACACACAGAAACACTTATAAATACAGAAACGCACACACACACACTCACACATACGCACATATACACAGAAACACTCATACATACACAAACAAACACACACACACTCACACATATGCACTTGCACACAGAAATTCTCATACATACACAAACACACAAACACACACATACATACACACAAACACACACACATGCACACACATACACACACAAACATACACATATACACACTCAAACACACAAATACAGAGTGAGACAGAGACAGAGACAGAGACAAAGAGAGACATGGTGAGAGACAGAGAGCCCATGAGAAAACATGTAATATCATCTTTCTAAGAACAATAAAAAGAGACAACTTTCAAAAAAGGGAAGAACATGTAGACAACAAGAAGAACAATCTCATCACAGCTGTCAACTTGAGGAGGAAAGAGTTTGTCTCACTCTATCTTCTAGGTTCCCGTCTGTTACTGAGCGACATTGGGGCAGGAACTCAGGCAGGACTCTAGAGGCAGGAAAGGAATCAGAGACAACTTAGAAATGCTGGGTACTTGATTGCTATCCATGACCTACTCAGCTTTCTCTCCTTCTCCTACAACCCTGGGCCACCTTCATAGGGGATGACATTCCCCATAGTTCCTCATAGACATGTCCACAGACTCACAAACCTCTGGAAAGTGCCACTGAGGCAGGGGCATTATTGACATACTTGTGTTTCTTTCGTCTTGTGGCTCTCTTCTTTCTTTCTTGACTTAGAACCTTCTGTTTTGTAACTAGGTGGGGGAAGGGAGCCCACACAGGAAATGTACTACAGAGTCCAGCTTCACCTCTGCCTCTGGTCCTCTCGTTGGCCCTGTGGAAAGCGTGAAGTTCCTCCTCTCTTTCTGTTCCCACTGCTAAACGTTATAACCGCTGGGTCATCAGCACTCTTTCTTGTCCGTGGAATAAGGACAGAAGTGACTGTGTTGTTTCCTCGGTAATGCAGACTGTCCGTCCTTCTCTTGAGCCTGCCCAGGTCACTGTGGCTTACAGTGATAGAAGAGCCAGAAGCTGCAAGCACAGGCTCCTGGGAATCAGTGAGGCCTCAGTCCTCCCTGCTGCCCCATGGAGTCTGTTCTAGTTTCCTTTCTGTGGCTGTAATAAAACGCTTGGATGGAAAGTAGTGTAGGGGAGGAAAATGTTTTGACTTCAACTTTCAGGTCATGGAGGGGAGTCAGAGTAGGAACCACAACAAGGTCTTGAGGCTGATGCCACCAAGGGACTCTGCTTGATGGCTTGCTCCAGCTCAACTAGCTTTCTTATACATCTCAGAACGACCTGTCTAGGGATGGTGCTGCCCACAGTGGGCTTGGCCCTCCTAAGTCAGTCAACAATCAAGGCAATTCCTCATAGGCCTGTCCACAGACCAACACAATAAAACAATAAGACATTTGTTAAGCCCCCCCTCACGTGCGTGTGTGTGTGTGTCTGTCTGTCTGTCTTTCTCTATCTTCAAGTGATGCTGAGTTGATCAGAGGCTATAGTTAACCAGATTCTGCTAGCTGTAGCATGCATCTTGCTTTCTTTATACTGTAGACTCATAAACGGTGCAGAGGTGTGCCCCATGGGGAATCATACCCGAGTGTCACCAGGAACTGATTTAGATGAGATTTTTGGTTCAGGAATTATTCAGCACTCTGAAGTACGTGGCTATGAAAATGACAAGTGTTTTGGATGCCAGAGGGTAGAATTGGATTGAGTTGCGTTCTCTTTAAAAAGATACGCTGACATCTGTGATGTCAATGGCACGGTGGGTTCCATGGGCGGGAAGAGGAGACAAATTACTCTTTAGAAAGAACTTTATGAGGAAAAGGTCAGCACCACAGACAGCCATCACAGCCATGATCAGGCCCTGAAGCAGCAGTGAAAAACCTCTGGCTCTGATGGGGAACTTCCTTAGGAGAGATGGTCAAAAAGGGAACTGTTTTGTCCTCACTCTTTCGGCTTCAGAGGCTCAGCATGGGCAGCAACAGCATTTGTTCTGGGAAAAGCGAGGTCTGACAGAGTCCGTGAAGGGGCCCTCCTGGATCTTACACCCTCTGGAAGACCAGTCCTGCAGCTGGTCCTAGTTGGGCTCTGCTCCCTGCTGGGGACAGAGTCTACTCAGTGAGGCCGGAGACGTGGGATCTAATCCCCCATCAATTGTTTTAGACGCGTTTACTTTTTCTCATGCATCGCTTTAGAACAGGCCTGTTTATCAAGGACCACTGGTCCATGTAATTCATCAGCAAAGGAAAATGCTCAAATGGCTTTCTTTCACACTAGCAGGATTTTAAAAGGCGGTTATTTAATTACAGGCTACTCGTGAGAGGGGCAGATAAACCTAATAGAGCATTTTATTTAGTGGGGGAATGACACCTGACGCACAGCAGATGCGTGTGTGTGTGTGTGTGTGTGTGTGTCTGTGTGTTTGTGTGTGTGTGTGTGTGTGTGTGTGTCTGTGTGTCTGTGTGTGGTGACAGCAGTGACACTGTCAATTTCTCCCTGTCTACTCTTCAGGTTTGATGCTAACTTGGAACGTTTAATGTGACTTCAACCTCTCCCCTACACTTTTGCCTCCTCCTCTTTCCCGCATCCTTCTCTCCTTTTCTCCATCCTCCAGGGTGGGACACCAGCTTTCAGTTCACAGGGTAAGAAAGCCCATGCCTTGAAGATGCAGACAGTCTTCTCTATACCTTAGAGGCTGCAATCAGAACATGTCCACCTCTGAATTAGTTCTCCTGTTAAAAGAGACACTCTGTTCTGGGTGTAAGCACAGAGCCATGTGGGGGTGAAACCATTTATGTGAGAGGACATCCCTTAGGACACTGAGAAACACACACAGCAGAAGGCAGGGCATGAAGGTTCTGATAGACCATATTCTGATGGGGACTGGGAAGATTGCTCAGTGGGCAAGAGCCTTTGCTCTGCAAGCCCAAAGAGTTCAAATTCTCTCTGCACCTTTGTAAAACTCCAGGCATGGCTAATCATGTCTGCAACATGGTATGGTGGAGGCGGTTGGATTTCCAAGAGGATCCTGGCCAGCCACACTAGTCAAAATGGTGGGCTGTGGTTCACTCAGAAACGGAGAGTAGTGAGGAAGAAAATGCACATTCTACTCATCTCTGCATGTATGAACACACGTATGTGCTCTTGCACTTGGGAACAGGCACTTATACAAACACATGAATCCCCCAACGACACTCCTGTGGAACCATGAGTTCAGTTGCTCTATAACCTATGTGACTGAGTATTCTAGCAACACGAAATTTTACAGTCTCTTTGTCTTGTAAAGCCCATTTTCTGTTCTGTTTACAAACACAAGAAGCTAAAGTTTTGATTTCCCAGGCCCGGGATGGTGTGTCAAAGCTTTTGGTCTTTCTGGAACAGCATCTGTCTATCAACAGAGGGATGTCAACAGAGGGGCTTTCCATCTTACCCTCAGTGACATGGAGCCATTTGAGGGTTTTAACCGGTGACTGCGGTGCTGATTTTTCCTTTTGAGAAGTAGATTGTACAGAATGTACAACATCACTCGGTTACGGGATGTATAACACATCAGAGCCTGGGAATAGTGAAATGATTGTCACTGCGGTTTTGTGTATGTGGAGTATGTTAAGACAGTGGATCTGAGAGAGAGAGAGAGAGAGAGAGAGAGAGAGAGAGAGAGAGAGAGAGAGAGAATGTGAATGAGCTTGATCTTAAAATATCTGTTCAATGTATAATGTGATCAGAATACTACACCTCATACTTCAAATGTATACAGTCTCCATTTGTCATGCATACTCGATAAATCTCAAAATGAAAGGTAAAGGGGAATTGGGACAGAGAGTTCTGGAAGGGACTAGGGAGAGAGTCTAGCAGTTAAGCACTCGTTCCCCATAAACTTACATAGATGCCCCGTGGATGTGGAGACCATCCTATAAGTCCACCTTGGAAGGCAGAGGCAGGATGCCCAGAGCACGCTGTCTGGAAAGGTGACCCACACCAAAAGGAGCTTTGCCTGTGAGTGAGAGTTGCTGCCACAGTGAACAAGACAGACAAGACTTTAAGGATATTTCCTGAGTGTACCAGGTTCTTCCACATGTGTGTGCATGCACATGTGTTAATTGGGTGACTATTTCTCTCTCTCTCTCTCTCTCTCTCTCTCTCTCTCTCTCTCTTTCTCTCTCTGTCACACACACAGAGTCTCTCTTACACACACACACACACACACACACACACACACACACACACACACACACTGAACAAAAAAGTTAAGATCTGGATGCCCAGACTGGATGGATAAAATCAGAAAAAACACATTGTGTTGGAACTTGCTGTGAAGGAAGAGGGGGACCAGAGGGAGAGTTGTGAGTGTGGCTGTCTGCTTGTGCCAAAGTGTAAGGCCGTATAAACCCAGTGCCACCTACTCCATGATCTCAAAGCCACAGCTCTAGCTTTGTTATAGTTAGTCAGTGATGTCGGCTGTGTGTGTGTGTGTGTGTGTGTGTGTGTGTGTGTGTGTGGTCACTTTTAGGGTGAATATGACCACAAGCCCATACTCATCAGTTCACGATCCCAAAAGTGCTTTGGCCACATCTTAAGTCATCACAGCTCTCAGTGCCTGTGGTTAACTGACTTCCAGAAAGCATCTTAGTAGGGCTGACTAATGTTTCATTACATCACAAGGACATTTTCTACTGTAGATAAAATAAACTCATATACTTTAGAATAGACAGAGACTTGAAAAATGTAAGTTGAAAAAAATATCACTACCGAGTTTGTATTAAAAAACATATTTATGTTAGAATTCTCCAGGATAGTTGCAATTTCCCATATAACCTACACATGATTTCCATATATTAGCATCTTACATAATCATATGAAAATAATTAGGAGAAATTAACCTTTGGAAAAAAGAGTACTTTTTTCCTTCCCAGCTCCCGCTCCCACAATGACAACTCTGAAACTAATTATTTATTAAAAAATTCATAAGCCACAAACTTTGGCTCATTCCCGGACTAACTTATTTAACCCATTCAAACTATTCTGTGTCTTCTACATGGTTATTTACTGCGCTTTCATCCCCTTTCTTAGCATCTTCCTCAACATCTCCTTTAGCATCTGCCGCAGCGTCCCTCCCTGGGTCTCCTTTTATACACTATTTCCCAGAATCCTCTCTTGCTGCCAGTGTCCTGCCTTCTATTTCCTGCCTCAGTTCATAGGTCATAGACTTTTTTTATTGACAGGTGATGCTGAGAAGAGATTCTCTCTACAAACCTCGGTGCATTAACATCAATTAAATGACTCATTTTAAGTTCTCGTTTTTACTTTTGTTCGTGGGTCTTTTTTGTGTTATGTCATGTGACTGAAGTACCTGCAAAGGCCAGAAGAGGGAGGCAGATCTCCAGAGCCAGAGTCAGCTGTGAGGATGCTAAGGGTTCTGAGTAGCTGAGCCATCTCTCCAGCCTCTAAATGACACAATTTTGTCACAGCAAGGGGAAAACTGGACACTACTACTCCTATGCCTTTTCACACTGTAAATTCCAATCCACACTGTATTTAGAAGCTATGTGTCTGGTAAATGTATTAAAGTTTTTTTATTCCCACTTTGGGGGGTACCTAACCCTGCGTTTCCCCTAGACTTTGAAGGTTGTCAAGGTATGAATGGCCCGTTTTACAGGCTCTTTGCTTATGGTCCACCTGTCTGGTCTACTGAGATTCCCTACCCTGTCCTGTAGGTCCTCGATCTCTGATGATCCCCTCACCCTTGTGGATTCATGCTTTTGAACCCTGATTTCCAATTTTTCTTGTGCAGCCCTAGGGAGGTTCGGCACCAAGTGATTTCATTCAGCCTGTGCTATTTAACAGATAAAAATCCGCTGAACTTTACAATATTCATTTGAATAATTTAATTTTATATAGATAGAATTATGATCTGGTGTGGATTTCAAATATTCCGCCACCAAGGAACTGAATTTAGGACGTTGTATAACCTTTTAGAAATCATTCTCTGGTTTCAAATTGTGGGGTGTGTGTGTGTGTGTGTGTGTGTGTGTGTGTGTGTGTGTGTGTGTGTTCATGTGTTTCACAGTGTCTAGGATCTCATCTACAAAACCTGCATAGATAAATCCCATAATAGACGGGTGGAGACTCTGGAAGCTCCTCTACCCCAATTGAGGAACTACTGGGAACTGATGACTACAGGGCAGAGGGCCCGTTTTCTTCATGGATTTGGCCCGTGATGGCTGTCCATGCTCCCCTGGATGTTTGTACTCACCCCCACACATCTAGTCAGCACTAAATGGACTAAGCAGTTTCTACTAAAATGCACATGGAATTAGGAGGGAGGAAAGGAGAGGGATTTGAGGGGAGGGGATGGGGAAGAATTTGCTCATACACATTATGTGTATGTACCGAGTTCTTAAGGAAAAAAATAAATAAAGTAAATAAATAAATAAATAAATAAATAAATAAATAAATAAATAAATCTGCTCATGTGTGCACATGTGCATGGGTTTATGTGTGTGTGGGGGGGAGTTGCAGCACCCTGATACAAGAGGATACCATGCAGTATCTTTCTCTATGTCTCTCTGCCATTTTCTTTTGATGCACTGTGGTGGCTGAACACGCTTGGCCCATGGGAAGTGCCACTAGTAAGAGGTGTGGCCTTGTTGGAGAAAGTGTGTCACTGTGTAGGCCAGCTCTGAGGGCTCCTAGTGTTCAAGCTCTGCCCAATGAGGAAGATGGATGCTCTTCCGGCTGCCTGTGGCTGCAAGTCTCTTTCTGGGATGCCTTCGGATTTAGATATAGAACACTCTCCAGCACCATGTCTACCTGGACTCTGCCGTGCTTCCCACCATGATAATCAGTGACTGAACCTCTGAAAATGTAAGCCAGCCCCAATTAAATGTTTCCTTTATTAAGAGCTGCCTTGGTCATGGTGTCTCCTCACAGCAATGGAGCCCTAACTAAGACAGGAGGTGACTTTGCCTGATCCCAAACTCTCATATTTTCATCCGGGATGGAAGCCAGGAGACCTTAGTGATTCTGTTCCCCCTTCCTGTCCCTGGGGTTGTAGGTTTCCCCTGCCTGTTTCATGGTGACTGGGATCTGAGTTAGGGTCTGCTTAGGCAGCAAGCGGTTTCACCCACCCATCCTCCTCAGACCCATCCTGTGGTTTTTAAGGCTTACCAGACTATTACGGTCAAAATGCAAACACAAATTAGGGATGGCAAGTGCATCTTGACTTTACCTTGTTTCAGTATATTTGAGTTTTTTCAGTGTCTTTATTTCACATTGTTTTGGTATATTTGAGTTGTTTCAGTGTATTTGAATGATAGCTGAGGATTGGGAGACTTAGCAAGAGATGGGAAGAAGAAAGTGAGGATGCAAAGATCTATCAGATCCCTGCCACTTGCCCTTGCATTCAACATTTCATATTTGAAAGCACAACAACCACCACCACCAACAATATTCAACAACAAGACATGCATACAACACACTGGCAGAGAAGACACTAAAGGGCATTACATACTTTTAACCTCACTTTCTCCGCTAAAGCCTCATGTATTGAGCCGATGGATTTTGTTGTCAAACCCTGATGATTAATCCCTAGATCGGAGCCCCATAACAGTGTGATGAATGACACCGTGGTTGATGGGATAGTCAGAGCTTGTGATTTTCTTTCCTTGTAAAATCAAGCCAGTAGGGAACTAATAATGACAGCTCACATATGTAAATAAAAGAGCCTTTCACAATGACAATTGGAATTGTTACTATATATCCCCGTTCTTTGCATTTTACTTTCATTAGTGTGTTGTTTTCAGTGTCATGCTTGCTACATAGAAAACTGTGCATTTTCTACATTATGTATCTTTTGGGGGTGCACTCTGTAAGCTGAAGACTAAATCAATCCATATCAAAGGGTTCCTCCCTGTCCTGTGTACAGAACTGAAATTAAACAGTTTTCACAAAACATTTCGCACTTGCCTGGCTCATTGTCATTAGGGCTTGTGTGTGAAATTTCCCCAGGGTCTCAGCTGTGGGAACACTTTGTCTCAAGCTGATGGCACTGTCTAGGAAGGTGGAGGAACCTTTCATACTGTGCTGTAGCAGAAGTAGGTCACTGGGGCAGGAAGGAGGGTGCTGGCTGGTTCAGACCGAACTCTTGGCCGCCTGATCAAACCAAATATAAGCAGGACTCATGCAGGCTCTCAGTGACACAGATCAATACACTGTGGCCATGTAGTCATTGCCCCGACAGTCTGAAACCAATGACTGTGACTGTGTGCCCTAAACAAACCTCTATTCCTTCATATTGATTGTATCATGAATTTTAATACGTTGACATAAAAATAATGTAAGTGTGCATCTGCATGTGTGTGTGTGTGTGTGTGTGTGTGTGTGTTTGTGTGTGTGTGTTTGAGAGAGAGAGAGAGACAGAGAGACAATAGATAGAAAGAGACCGATAGAGGGAGAACGTGCATTATACTAAGTACGTATAATTTGCTCCTTGAATCATAAGGCAGTCAATTGGTTTGATTTATGTTCAATATTTGAATTCTTTAGAGTCATACAGCCTTATATTATGTAGCTAAAGCTAATAGTCTAAATTTTCTATTAAATAATAAATTGTCTTTATCCTTGAGAATTTCATACATGTATACAATGAAACATGGCCATAAACTCTTCCATTTCACCCTCTGCTCTGCCCAAATTCCCTGCCAATAACCATCCCTCAAAATTCATATCCTCTTTCCCAACCTATAACCACTAAGCCCAATTAGCATTGGTTATGTACTTATGGGTGTGTGACTATCTACAGGCATGTGGGAATTCTACCAGTGACCAAACCCTCAGAAAAGAATGATTCTTTTACCCCAGCAGCCCTCAGCACCTGAAAACCTCCTCAGTAAGGGATTTTGTCTAGCTGGTGGTCCTTTATAGACCTATGCAGGTGACCACAGCTGCTGTGAGCTCACGATTGCAGCAGCCACATCCTGTCCTGAAGGCAGCAAACCACAGCCCTTCTTCCCACCTTCTGGGTCTTACACTCTTCCCACCTCCTTGTCCAAGATGCTTCCCGAGTCCCAGGAGTTTAAAGAGACTGAGTGCTCATCCATAAATGTTTATTGCTTCCCACGATAAACTGCTCTCTTAAGAAACTTTATTTTAGGGCTGGAGAGATGGCTCAGTGGTTAACAGCACTGACTGCTCTTCCAAAGAGGCCTGAGTTCAATTCCCGGCAACCACATGGTGACTCACAACCATCTGTAATGGGATCTGATTCCCTCTTTTGGTGTGTCTGAAGACAGTGACAGTGTTCTCACATACATGGAATAAATAAATAAAGCTTTAAAAAAAAGAACTTTATTTTAAATGTGTACTGGAACCAGCAACTTTTTCTTTTTATTAACCTTTATAACATTTACACACACACACACAAACACACACACACACACACAAACACAAAACACACAAACACACACACACAAACATACATACACAAAGAGAGAGAAAGAGAGAGAGAGAGAGATAGAGAGAGAGAGAGAGAGAGAGAGAGAGAGAGATCTAAAGGACTAAAATATACTCCTAAGTCAAAGATAAAGCCCAGACACTTGTCAACAGGATGATGGAGAGTTAAGGGTGGAATGACCGTGGAGCCTCCAGAAGGCAGGAACCAGAGACAGAGGCTCTACCAGGGAGGGCGTCTCCTGTTTTTCGATGCCTTCATGACCAGGATTGGTAACTGCAGACTAGCCATGTGGGTGTCAGCCTACAAAGTGCACTTTGTATGGAGACTGACGTGGGCTGCCCAGGCTGCCTTGGTGCCCTCTCACGTCTAGGAGTCCTAGGAGAGTAGGAAATGTTTCACCAGGTTCAGTGGTATTATACAACCTGCAATCATGGGTCACTTTCTCTGCTGTTAGCTGTCTGTGGAATTTGTCTCCAAAATTCTTCAATAGCCTTGAAAGGGATTCTGTTTAACTCATTCTAGGTTGATCTGTCTTTGTTTTCCATAAAGGTTATGTGAGATAGACAGCGATCTTCTCCCAGGAGTGAACCAATGTCTTGAGCTTCTGAATCTTCCAAATGGAGTCCTTGGCTGAGGTTTGTTAGAACGTCAACCTCCTCCCAACAGATATCTGAGCCTGGAAATGTATCCTTTATGTAGGTCTATTCTTCTGGTGTGTGTGTGTGTGTGTGTGTGTGTGTGTGTGTGTGTGTGTACGTGATGGTATCGCAGAGAAGGCTGTCGAATCTGCCATTTATTTTTTTACTATGTGTGGGCTTTCCTATTGAAAATTGTTCTTAAGTTTAATAAGAGTTTCCATACAAGCTTCATTTTTAGGGAGAGGATCTTCCAAATGCTTCTTCCTCTGGTCTCAAGAGATGAGAGTGAGTCATTAGCATGGAGGGCTGAATGAGAGCTGCTGGCTGGGTCCCAGGGATGCTGTGGGCCCTAACTTTGTAAGATCGGCCCTGTGCGCCAGCCAGAGCCTCTGTGTTCTTTGAGCCCCTCCTTTGGAGGTGAAGTATGCATTGTTTGTACTGTTTGCCTAGCACTGAGCCTCTTTTGAAGTTGTTTTCCCTGCCGCCCTAGACACAGTGCAGTGTGAGGTCCTTCCACATGGAAAACCGCTGGCCACATTGAACAGGGGAGAAGGGAGATTCACAGTAAAATACAAATGAAGAAAGCAGGAGTGACAGCCATGTATGCGATACCCCGACAGCTAAGGGGGTGCGGAAACATGCAGGTGGCTGCAGAACTTGCAAAATTTGGTTGGCACTCATTCCTCCACAAAGCTCACCTAATTTAGCACCAAATATTCGGGTCCTTTGATGGCTACCTTTCTGTAAATCCTCAATTGGGCTGTGCGTGTCTTCGTGTATATCTCTGCATGTGTGTGTCTGTGTGTATGTCTCTATGTCTCTCTCTTTCTGTGTCTGTCTCTGTCTCTCTCTCTCTCCCTTCCCCTCCCCTAGTCCCTCCCCCTTGCTTCACTTCTCCCTCTCCCTCTCTCTCTCTCTCTGTCTCTCTCTCTCTCTTCCTCTCTCTCTCTCTCTCTCTCTCTCTCTCTCTCTCTCTCTCTGTGTGTCTGTGTGTGTGTGTGTGTGTATGTTCAGAGATTGTCCACAGAGACAAATGGCAATTTTGCTACCAGTCTTTGGCAATTTTGCTGTGATAAACTCTGAAAACGAGGATGGTCTTCCAAGACATCCCTTTTTCTGGCCTTTCCCGTACAAGTCTTCTGAATTCTTCTTTCTTGGTTTTACAGATTCCCTCTAGTTCGTTTTACCACACCCCACCTCCTTGCTTTTCCTAGTTTGCTGTCATATAGTAGGAACCTACGAAGTTCAAACACACGTCTTGTGCGGCGTTCTTCCGCCTGAGAAACCACATAATCTGGAAGCTTGTGCTAAACCTGGACACTTAAAAGTTACTAGTTATTAGAAATTGTGTTTAAATTTAAAAACCATTTCCTCATTTGTGTGGGCTCACCCGACACGTGTAGGCAGTGCTTACTGATTGATCATGGCGCCGAACACTTCCGACCTCACACAGACCCTGACAAGGATTACTTCCGGTGCTGAGTGACTTATTTTTTCTCCTTCCAATGAAGGTGCAGACTTGAGCCATTTCCGGTGTCAGCACTTAAATGACCTACTTCCGCTTTCTCACAGGCTTCCAGCATCTAGGTTGAGTCCTTGACATGGGACATCCGGGACACGGCACAGCGTTCCGTTGGGCTGAGGAAGAGGGATCTCTGGTTTGGATTGTTTTCTCTGCCCAGAGCACATGGATTAAATTCCCAGACCCCATGAGTCTCTTGTGGCTTCTGTGAACTCTGTGTGTTATTATCTTTTCAAATCCTCTTAGTTCTTGGCCAAGTTGCTGACAGCTGCCTCGCTCTGTGAACTGGCTGCCGTCGTTCTATTACAGCGATTTGATCGATGTGTCGCCTTCATTTTTTAGCTCTCGTAGCTCCATTTTCTGAGAAAGGCTACTTCCCTCTGTGGGCATGGCCTCAGGTGTTGGAGCTACCTCTTACGATGTCTCAGGCCCTTCCTCTGAGGCCCTGCATCCCTGCAGACAAGGAGCTAAAGTCTTTGAAACAAAATCCAGTAACTCCACGGTGGCTTTTTCATGCCTTTTGAGAAATCCGAGGACAAGTCTTTCCACTGGCAGCTATTCACACACATTAAACTCTTAAGTCGAGAAATCCAACTTGCGTTTTAATCCTAATATCAAAAATACATGAGTTACCAGTAGATTTATTGAAAGAATCAAGTATGAGTTTGGACACTCCTTTGTCTCTCTCTCTCTCTCTGGAACACAATATTTCCTCTTTGAAAGCTAAAATTTCTAATTTTATTCAAGTCCATTAAAAATCCACATTTTTCTTAATTTTTTGATGGGAATGACTTTAGTTATCTTCAGAGTGACCTGATCCACCCCCCTCTTTCCATGACTAAAATGAAGGCATTTTTAAAACAGTTCTGCCTAATGGAAACCTAGTTTTTTTTTCTTTTGTCAAATATTATTTCTTGACTTCAGGAATTTTTTTATAATACCAAAAGGCACCGACTGTTCTCTAGATGTCTCCCCTCCCCCCTTTTTACTCTATTCTTTGGTAAACATGGGGTGAGCCTCCTCTATGTTCATTATCCAACCCTTTTGATTCGATTTGTGGACAAAAACAACCTACCGTCTGCCTTTTTCTAGTGCTGTTCGTTTTCAGGGAAAGAGAAATACCAAAGCCTGCCTGAGAATTAGGATTTTTCAAAAGTCTCATCTCATTTTGGATTCCAGTTTCCAAAGTTGACATGCATTAAGGGGAACGGATATGAACTTCCCATCACGGTTTGGATGTGTATTATTATTTCCTGTTATATTTATTTTCCTTTGTGACTTGAGATGTAAGCCTGGTGGGCTTGTGAAATCTCAAGGCCCCCACCTCCCATTGACACATCTCTTTTAACAAAAACACAACTCCCAATCATTTCTAAACAATCCACCCACTGGAAACCAAACATATTCAAGTATTTGAACCTCTGAGGGTCACACTTATTCAAAATCCTAAAGTATGTTTTTTTTTTCTTTTAAGAAAAATCAGGTAATGAGTGTCCATAGCATTTGGTAGTATATTTTATCGTTACATTCCATATCTCAGAGTTTAGGGTTATTTGCATAACAAGTTTCCAATCAAGCCATCACTCTCCCATAATCCAAAGGCATCATACCTCCCCCCTTTCTACTTGATTATCCACATAGGGGTTATGGAAACATATCCCTTCATCCTGATTTAGTTCAAAGCATGGGGAGCTATTGATGTGCAATTAATTGCTATTCATAATGGGATAAAACAGAAGCCAACATGATTGAGTCTATTGTTGCTGGGAGCTGAAGATTTCCCTTCCATTTAATAAAACGTGATAAATATGATTTTAACGCAAGCCTAGAAACCCAAACAAAGCCTTTAGTTTATATTTGTTTCAGTATTTCCAGATCATTCTCTGTGATACACAGGAACCTAAAGGAGGAGAACTGTGTGGAGTCACTGACACACACTCAACAAAGGATTCGTTTGCACAATAAGGAGATATATCGTGTCCTCTGAGAGTTGGCCCCAGGACACCCAATGATCTAAATCTCCTCAGGTTCCTTAGGTAAAACGACACATCATTTGCATATAACGTATTCAAGCCTCTCGTATACTCTAGTCATATTTATATGTGTGTATGTGTGCGTGTGGTCATAGAAACATGTAAGTGCAGAGGTTGGGGGAGGGTAGAGCGTGTTCTGCTCCTTGACTCCCTATTGTATTCCCTTGTGACAGGGTCCCCTGCTGAACCTGAGGTGAGGCTCACTGTCAGGAAGTCCCGGTCATCCTCCTGTTCCCATACCAAGCCCTGGTGTTTCCATGTGTGACCACACACTTGGCTTTACCCCTCTGCCGTCTCTCCAGACCCTCCTACATTTTAAATAATCTCTGCATTACTTTGGTACTTAATGAAATTAAATCATGAGGGGCTGTTATTTAGGAGATGACAAGAAAATGGTTTGTATGTGTTCAGTACAGATATGGTATTTATAAACCACTTTTATTAGTTCCTTGAGAACTTCGTACATTATATATTGATAGAATTTACTTCTCACGTCTCTTCCTAACTCCTCCCAGATCCAATCACACCTAATCCCTTCTCTCAAATTCAAGCTCCCTTTCTGCCCTCTGTAACAACCCACTCAAGTCATTTATGCTGCCCATAAATTCATGGGCCTTGGGCAAGGCCCTGGAGCCTGGCCAGCTTATCACCATCTATATCTTTGTAGAAAATTGACTCTCCCTCTCCTGTCAGCTAGGGCTGAGGGATAGTGGTCCTATAGTGTATACAAGACACTGCTTTGTTCTGGTTCTCGCTGACATCTGTATCTTATATTTCCACTCCCTCTTCCTTGAGGGTTCCTAAGACTCAACTCCTTCCCATTTTGCCTCTCTCTGTGAGTCTGTGTATATGCGTGTGTGTCTATATTATAGACGTCCCATTTTACATTCAAGCACACACATGGTGGGGGGCGTCTTTACAATTGACTGCTGATGGTATCTCACCCCAGACAAAATGCTGCAATGCACACATGGTGTAGCTCAGTCCCACAAAGAAATAGGGGATGTTGAGAAACCTACCCGGCTGTTTCTAGTGTGCATTGATGTTTAGACCTCTGACACAACCTTCTGGCCCTACCCTATGGGTTTAAGATACACATTGTCCAAGTACAATGTTCAAAGGTGGCACTATGAAAATCGATTGGACTCTGTGGGCTGTAATCAATGAGTTCATCTGTTGATGGATGTGTATGAAGGTGGCGGGAAACGAGGAGATAGGAAATTAAGGGACTTGGTCATTTGGGACGTGTCTTGGAGGGTGTTTTTTTCTCCTTGGTCTCTTCCTGTGTTGATGCTTCTTGGATGCCAGTGAGGTTAGCAGTTGGGCTCTATCGTGCCGCTTTCATGGTCATGTGACCATGGACCGAAACCTATGAAATCATGAACCAAAATAAGTTTGTTTACTATGTGAGTTGCTAGGCAACGTGGAAGAGTGATGAATGGGATTAACATGAAAGTGGCCAAAAATGATGCTGACCACACCAGGTCAGGACCGGATTTAATGTAGGAGGACCCATGACTTAACCCTTTAAACTCTTTGTCTGGAGGCTGCACGCTAAGAGAAGACCCAATGTTTCCCAAGTTGTTTTATCCAGACGATTCTGCCAATGTGACTGTCGTCTTAGAAAATCAAGAACCTCCTGCTTCCCACTCTGGTCCTTCTCCTGACTTCACTTCTGTGTTTTTAATAGACTTTGATATCGTATGAACTAGTGGGAAATGAGTATTTAAAAAAGGGAAGGAAGCTATAAATTTTGCTGAAAAATCATTAAATTACACACTTAAAATAAATGGATTTTTTAAGTATGTAAATTTTATTTCAATAAAACTGCAGAAAAGGCTTGGCCAACTGTGATGCTTGTCGTGCGATTTGCTATTTGTCATAGTTCCTGTGACTTTGATCTTAATAGTAGTGTGTTTTATTACCGATGACTCAGACACCAGGGTAACCATGCAGGGAGAACACTCCGTTCTGTCAGGGAAAAACAATCAAGTCAAATTCATTGACTTTCTTGATGAGGGTTTTCTGGTCACAGCTGAGTTGGCTGGAAGTTGGACAGCTATAGGCTGAGAGCAAAGATGGAGAGAGCACAATGTTTACGGGGATAACTGAAGGTTGTTCTCACTAAAGGGTCTGAGTCTCACGGAGTGCATTTGCAGAAGCTCCAGTGGCTGGTGGAGCTGGGGCCTAGGAGCCTTGCAAGATGGCCATTATATGTTTTGTGATGTCATGGCCAAGTGTGAGATGAGGCTAGATGAAGTGGAAAAATTTTGGTATCTATGGAATCTCACTTGTGTCACAGGATGTTTTTCTGGAAGCTATGTTAGGAGAGGATGTTTTGCTGAAGCAGACACATGAGAAGGCATGTGGTATTTAGATGGAGCACACGCTTGAATTGGGACAGGATGTTTATGTAGAACATAAATGTAATCGCACAGAGAAGGAGAGGACATCTTTACATTGCTATACCTTGCAAGGTTTCGGTGGTCTTTGCTGGTCTTCATTCCGTAATGAGAAATTCACAAAAGAACCTGTGCTATTCGGGCTGCTTCTGGCTGCTTCTGCTGCTTCTTGTTGGTTAGAGCCTTGTGGTCTCTGCCAGATCAAGGCACTGCTACTGATTCGTATTTTGCGTTTGCTATTGGATCGTACTGCACAATGAAGATTTGAGTTACCCCAAAGAATTACTTCTAAATAGGTCCACAACTCTCTCTCTTTTCCTATCAACTTTCTCTCTCTGCTACCTCCGGTTGGTGGGCTAGAAGGTTTAAGAAACCTAAATAAAGTAGGTTTTGAAAAAATCTAAGTGTACAGATAGATTCATGGGTTTTGAGAAAGGGCTATGTCTCCTGCTGAGAGGAGATGATATGTAGGTTGTGACGTTTTGGTTCTCTGGTCTACTGTGACCCATGAAATGGCCAGTGACTGACAGTCTCCCAGTAAGTGCAGCACACACTAAAGTGCTTTTGCTTGGCGTTGGGAGCTGTAGAATGTATTCATTTCTTGTCACATATCCTCGAGTATTCATGTTGGTGACAGTAGTTACTCTTCAGTTCTGCCATACAGGGAAGTGGGTCTGTACACTGAGAGAAGAGAGTGTCTGGTGGTGAGTATGTAGCATGGAGTAAGAGAAACATTACAGTGCTGGGTCTCTCTCTCTCTCTCTCTCTCTCTCTCTCTCTCTCTCTCTCTCTCTCTCTCTCTCTCTCTCTCTCTTCCCCCAACTTGACAATCTGGAACCAACTGAGAAGAGAGAACAATTCAAGAACTGCCTCCATTAGATAGACTTTGGGTAAGTCTATGGAACATTTTCTTGATTAATGATTGTTGTGGGAGGGCCCACCATTGTGGGCAAGTTCATCAGTAGTCATGTGTAAAAAGAATAGCCTTTTAGGCTGTAAGAAATAGTAATGGAGCAAGCCATGGGGAGTGTGGCGGTTTGAATAAGAAAGGCTCCCACAGTCATATATTTGAATATTTAGTTAACAGGGAGTGACAGTATTTTCAAGGACTAGAAGGATTAAGAGGTGGGCCTCATTGGAGGAAGTGGTTGTGTCAACAAGGGAGGGGTTTGAGTTTTCAAGAGCCCCATGCTTTCCCAGAGTTTCTCTCTCTCTCTTTCACTCACTCACTCCCTCCATCCCTCCCTCTCTCTCTTTCTCTCTCTCTGTCTCTCTCTGTCTCTCTATCTCTCTCTCACCCTCCCTCCCTCCCTCTCTCTCTCCCTCCCTCTATCTCTCCCTCCCTCTCTTTCTCTTTCTCTCTCTCTCCCTCCCTCCCTCCCTCCCGATCTCTCTCTCTCCCTCCCTCTCTCTCTCACTCTTTCTCTCCCTCTCTGTCTCTCTCTGTCTCTCTCTCTTTTTCTCTCTCTGTCTCTCTCTCCCTCCCACCCTATCTCCCTCCCTCTCTCTCTCTCCCTCCCTCTCTCTCTCACTCTTTCTCTCCCTCTCTGTCTCTCTCTGTCTCTCTCTCTTTTTCTCTCTCTGTCTCTCTCTCTCCCTCCCACCCTATCTCCCTCCCTCTCTCTCTCTCCCTCCCTCTCTCTCTCACTCTTTCTCTCCCTCTCTGTCTCTCTCTGTCTCTCTCTTTTTCTCTCTCTGTCTCTCTCTCTCCCTCCCACCCTATCTCCCTCCCTCTCTCTCTCTCCCTCCCTCTCTCTTTCTCTCTCTCTGTCTCTCTTTCTCTCTCTCTGCCTCTCTGTCTCTCTCTGTCTCTCTCTCTCCCCTCTCTCTGTATCTGTCTGTGTCTCTCTGTCTCTCTCTCCCCTTTCTCTCTCTCTGTCTATGTCTCTCTCTGTCTCTCTCTGTCTCTGTCTGTCTGTCTGTCTCTGTCTCTCTCTCTGTCTCTCTGTCTCTGTCTCTGTCTCTGTCTCTGTCTCTGTCTCTCTCTCTCTCTCTCTCTCTCTCTCTCTCTCTTCTTACAGAGCAGTAGCTCTCTATTGCTCCCGTGTTATGCTCCTTGCCATGATGATGGACCAGACGACTGAAACTGTAAGTTATCCTCCAATTACATGCTTTCATTATAGTAGTTCCTTGACCATGGTGTCTCTTCACAGCAACAGAACAATGACTGAGACAGGGAGCAGGCCAACAAGCAGTGCTCCTTGTTACCACTTCAAGCTCCTGTTCTGGTTTCCCTCAGTGATGGTCTGTAACCTGTAAGGCAAATAACCCTTTCCTCCCCAAGTTAGTTTTGATCATGGCATTCATCACGTAGAGAAGGAAGCAAACTAGAAAGTCACAGGTCAGTACATGAGCAAGTCTTACCTTTAAATTAAAACAAAGTGTCTATACGTTTCTATATGTGGTTATGAGGTAAGCGTTTGTGGCTCTACTAGACACACTGTTTCTATAAGAAATTGTCTTACTTAGGGATCCTATTGTTGTAAGGAAACACCATGGCCAAAGAGCAAGTTAGTGAGGAAAAGGTTTATTCAGCTTACACTTCTACATTGCTGCTCATCAGCAAAGGAAGTTGGGACAGGAACTCAAACAGGACAGGATCCTGGAGGCAGGAACTGATGCATTGGCTATGGAGTGACACTGCTTACTGTCTTGCTCCTCATGTCTTGCTTAGCTTGCTTTCTTATAGAACCCAGAACCACCAGCGTAGGAATGGTGCCGCTCACAGTGGGCCGGGCCCTGCCCACCAATCACTAAGAAAATGCCCTACAGCTGGATCTTATGGACGCATGTTCTCAACTGAGGCTCCCTCTTCTCTAATGATTCTAGCTTGTGTCCAGTTGGCATAAAATCAGGGCGGTGGTTAGAATGTGATTGTCCCATGGGAAGTGTGGCACAAGCAGGAGGTGTGGCCTTGTGGGAGTAGGTGTGGCCTTGTTGGAGGAAGCATATCACTGTGGGGGAGATATGCTTCTTCTCCAACACCATGTCTGCCTAGATGCTTCCATGCTTCCTGCCTTGATGAAAATAGACAGAACTTCTGAACATGAAGGCCAGCACTAATTAAATGTTGTCCCATATAAGTTGCCTTGGTCATGATGTCTTTTTGCAGCAATGAAACCGTCAGACAACTAGCTATTATAAAAACCAACAAATAGCAGAATTAATCAATGCTAGAAAGTATTTTCAAGTCTTACAGTGAGAAACTTATTCTTGAGAGAAGAAAGAACAATGAATGAGTCCATGATAATTTTGCCTCCAAAGACCTTCTTGGAGTGTAGATGTGGCTCAGGGAGACCCCATGGGGTACACAGGGGCTTCTCAGGAGGAGACAGCTACATGGTCAGGAAGCACAAAGCATTTTAAAATCACGGCAAATGGCATAGGAAAGAGCTCAGCACCTCGGCATTGGAGGCACCATCAAGAGTTTTCTGAGGATAAGCTTACATATGAGTAAGAGACGGGAACTTCCTTGGGCTAGATGGGGTAACAGGGCCCACAGGTGTGTAGGAAGCCATCCAGGCGAAGGAGAGCCAGGAAAGACCAGCCAGTGCAGGAGCTCTTTGTGGTCATCTAGGGGCATTGGGAAGAGACCTCAAAAAATATTACAGGATGCAACAAAGGCAAACAGCGCTCAGGGAAACTAAACACAGGATCCACGTAACACCTGACAGAAGCTCATGGCATCCTCATCCTCCCATTTAATTTACTTTTTACTGATCATACAAAATAATGGGCTTTATGATACTTTCAGGAATGGATAGATATAAACTGAGTTTGGCATTCACTACTCTTGAGTTATCCTCGTCAAAATGTCCTCCGGGGAAGCCTCCATCTCACATCCACCTTCTGTAGTGATGTCTTGGCTGTTCTTTAAGGATCCAAAGAGACCAATATGGATGCGGCCCAAGTTCAACTCATTCTAGACGCTTTCTGTTCTTCCTGGGCCTCCTGCTTCACTTTGTGAGAACTCCATTTTGGAATTCCTTCGTCCCTCAGTGTCCTCTACTCCCTCATGTGTTCTTTAGTCTTTCTTCCACATCACCATCAATTTAATCTTTATTACCCTCATCCTTGTCTCTTCTCTGCATGGGAAGGTTGGATTTATTTGAAAAGATGACTTTAGGGGCCTGGAGAGATGACCAATGGATCAAGAGCTCGTCTGCTCTGAAAGAGGATCTGGATTTGGTTCTTTGAGCTCATATCCAATGGCTCCCAACCACCTTTAATTCCAGCTCCAGGGGACTTGACTATTCTTGTCTCTGTGGTCTCCTGTGTTCATGCCCTGCCCCCACCCACATAATTAAAAATAATACATCTACAGATGAGAAACAGGTTTCATTAGGTTTCGTTAGTCAAACAATCCCCGACCTTCTCTGATTCTGAGTCTGCTGGATCAGTTTATTGGGTCTCCCCTTGAGTTCCAAGATCACCTCCCTGTTACCTGCCCCTCTTTCCCCAACTGTCTGTTTCTCCCTCAAACTTCACCTCAGAGAGTCTATCTATGTCTGGCCCCTCTCCACGGCTTCCTAAACATCCATCTTTTTTCCCCCGTGCCATCCCTGCTCCTCTAAGCCTCATCTCCAGTTCTTTTCTCTCCCTAAAGACCAGACCAGCTCAGTCCTGTTTGTTTTAGTCTACGTGACATCACACTTACTGTTCACAGCCTTTACCTTTCCGGCTTCCTCTCCATGTTCCATCCACCACAGCCCGTCTCCTCCACCAAAGTCTTCACACACAACACGTCACATCGCACATTTTAATTTTTAGAGCAAAAACAAATTCCACTGGAAAAGATACTGGGGTTGTCAAAGGCCCTTGTGTATCTGAAACACAGAAAAACAAACATTTTCCCCCATTCCTATAAATTCCCCATCAATGCCCCCCACACATTGTGAATTTCACCTTAACAGATCTTTTCCACCAGATTATAGACGTAGATGTGGACGTCGCCATCAAACTTGATGAAGTACACGGAAGGCTTGGCTGGAACTTGGTAAATGACTTTGCCGATCTTTTTGGAACCATCGCTTCTGGTGAACTGCACACATTGACCTGTTAAGATGTCGCTGTCAACGTCTGACTTCACCTCTGCTGGAGGAATCTCTGGAATGATACGTAGGTTACGTTCTGTGTAATCATCCAGGAGCTGGTGGATGTAAAGGGCTGGATCTTTCTCGTATGTGATGTAAAACCAATCCTTCATGATCGGCACCTGGGCTAGGACCACCCCCCTCCAGTTGTCCTTAGAGCCATGTTTGCCGTCAAATTTATGCTCCACAGCTCGGCCAACCATGGCTCTTGCAACATGGTCGTCTTTCACTTGAGGAAACTCTACTTTGTGAAGACCTTAAGCTTTAAAATCCTCTCATTGCTGTGAAGTTCCAGTCCGTAGACACAGTCAATTCCGTCATACTTGACCAGATAGAGAGAGGGATTTGTTGGCAGTTGATCTAGAATGATGGCCGTCCATTGGGTGACGGGCTCATCACCTTCCTTCCATCCGTGAGAAATTCTGCAGCCCACAATGTTCCCAGGGCCTGGGGAGAAGGCCTCCTCCTCCTCTGCTTCGAGGGATGGTGTGCTCATCCTCCTCAGAGACATCCTCTTCTTCTTGGCTGTAGACCTCATGTGGTAGGCCACAGCATCCTGGTCCACTGTCTTGTGGCTATCGTTCTGTGTTCAGGCTTCATACTTGCCCGTGGCCTGAGTTTGAAGAGCTCGCCTGCTTAAACCACACACAATGCTGGTGCCTCTGTCATGTGAGTGCCTGCAAGAACAATGGGGGTGGGGTTGGGAGGGTGCTGGACCAAGGCTCTTGTCTAAGAGAACTTTGGAGCAGGTGAGGAAGGCGATGGTAGACAGGGTTGAGCATCGGAATCTAATTCTGTTATAATCAGAAGTTCGTAGGAGGGTTGGGCAATGGTGGAGCGCACCTTTAATTCCAGCACTCAAGAGGCAGAGGGAGGCAGACCTTTGTGAGATCAAGGCCAGCCTGATCTACAGAGTTAGTTACAGGGTAGCCAAAGCTACCCACAGAAAAACCCTCTCTCAAAAATCAAAATCTAAAGTTCAAAGGGAAATGAACAATTGGTTCTCTACAGCTCAGAATAACATATTCAGACACATTTCGTCAGCCCGAGGCACTTTGCCTCTGCTGAGGAATCTCTCCTTGAATGGCTAGATCAGTGTGGGATTAAGTATCCCTGTCCCCACTTTAAGCAAGCAGAACAGAGAAAGGATAGCAAAGGAGCCAGAAGGGTGACCACACACCTCTTCTACCCTCTAACTATGAGCTACGTGGCAACATCCACAAGTGTCTGCCCAGAGACACAGCATACCAGTCCACTTGCTTTCTGTACTGTGCATCCTGACCCAGCCCCAGGTTTATTCCGCGACGCTGTTGCATCTTCAACCACAACAAGAGTCTTTTGTGTAGGCAACAACAGCCATTTAGAAATAATATCTCCTGGGGTTGGGATTTAGCTCAGTGGTAGAGCACTTGCCTAGCAAGCACAAGGCCCTGGGTTCGGTCCTCAGCTCCTGAAAAAAAAAAGCAACAACAAAAAAGAAATATTATCTCCTAAAATGCACAGGCACAGAAAGGAGTTTTGACATTTTATTAGAATTATGAATTAGATATTGTTAGCAAAGTATAATAAACTCCGGAGACTGACTAGCCTAGACCATCCGCCGAGCTCTCAAACGTGGAAGACATCAGAACAGACGGTTACTCACTGTACGAGGGAAAACTTTTAGCTTTCTGGGCTACAAGGGTCCCCGTTATCTTCATAAACATATTTACCGAAAGAAAATGTCCTAGTCGTCCAGATTCTGTCTTCGGAAACCGGTCAGGCACCAAAAGCCTGCTGAACAATTGTGGGGTTCAGGAGCTGAACTGGCTTTCACACCCCGCTGGGAAGATAGTGAACCCACCTTCAGGGGAGTCTAGCGCCCCCAAGTGGAAGAGAAGCGGAACCTCCGCCCTTCTCTCTGTGACATCATCCAGACTCTTCTTATGTCATAGAAGCCCTCTCAGCCCATTTCCTTCCCTAGTTATGCTTAGAAACTTCCAGCATCTAGGTTTTAGCTTCTCATGTAGCCTCCTGGAGACCCAAAATGATGTCCTCACCCAAATATTCTGATGACTCCAGTCACATTCTGCCCAAGTAGCTCTTTTCATGCATTTTTTTTTCTGAAAAAGTCTTTGGTTTCTGAGTCACCAACATCCTTGGTGGTTATTTTCCCAGCTCCTATCTTTCCTTTGGTTATCTTTAAGTCATTCTCCGTATCAGAAATATTGCTGGGCTCTCCTTCCGAGGCAGCCCACTGGATAGCACCCCAAAATTAGCTTTATCAAAACCCACAGTTAGACGAGGGCCATTTTTATTCACACAAAACTGGAATTTGACAGGATTAAATTTACAGGCTACTGAATCAGAATCATACAGAATCTGCGTCAGTATAGACGAGCCAATCGGTCCCATTCTGTTTGACCATACAAGCGTGAACATGCCTCAGAATTTTGAACAGCCGGGTCATATGGGAAAGCGAAGCTGGCAGAGAGGAGTAGGTGGTTAGTGCTTACTGAGGACAAGATGGGTTCAGGGTTAGCGTGTGTGCTCTCCGTGAAAGAAACAGGACAGAAGAAGAGTGTAGATTGGAAAGGTGCAGCTTGGGAGGGACTCAGACATCTACTGTTGGTCTTGTGGGGACAAGGAGCCATTAGGGAAGGGAAAGATCGCCAGGGATAGCTTCAGCCACTACTTTTGGCTAGCATAACCCTGTTTAGAATATTCATCTTCGAGGATGTAAAAGAAAACTGCCTGGAGTCAGTTGATCCATCAGTAACCATCAAGAGTGTGTCCACTATTACAGAGGGACCCAGGAAAAAGCCTGATCGTGGAAGATCCTTTGCCTTCCAGAGATGGAGACTTCTCCCCGGCAACACTGGGCAACCCATCTACGTCGGTAAGGGCCTCCCACCAAGTCCAGATCAGTGGTCCTTAACCCTTGGATAGAGACCCCTTTGGGAGCTCAAATGGCCCTTGCACAGGAGTCACATATCATATATCCTGAATTCCAGACATTTACATTAAAATTCATAACTATAGCAAAATTATAGTTATGAATAGCAATGAAATAATTTTACAGTTGGTGGAGCTGTATGAAAAGGTTATGTTAGGAAGGTTGAAAACCACTCTTCCTGACCCATCTAAGTTATGCCTGTCTGTATGGACAGGAGGTATAATCCCTTTTATTCAATCAGGCAAATCCAGAAAAAACAAAACACCACCAAAAGGTTATGAAGGATAAACAGCCACTGCACCCAGAGTGTCAGGACTGCTGACATCTTAGATAAATGACCTAAAAATGGAAATCACTGCACACCATGACAATCCCCTTAAATAAAAAGCAGAGGAGGAAAACCAGTTCCCTGGTGGTGGCACCAAGAGAAAACCCTTGTCAGAATTGTCTGCAAGGATTTTAAAGCAAGGATTCAGCTGTCGTCAATGAGAAACTTCCAAATCAAAAGGATGCACATCATCTTGGTGAGGTAACAGAAGAAACAAGAAAAAATCGATTAGGCACTCACTGAATTAAAGCAAACACTAAGAGTAGGAATTAAAGACAAGTCTGGGCAGGATGAACAATGAAGTGGAGTTTAGAGCAGGCAGAAGGGACTGGGGAGATGGCTCACTGCTTAGGAACACTGGATGCTCTTGCAGAGGTCCAGGGTTCAGAGGACCTGTGGACTCTTTAGTCAAAACACACTCACACACACACAAACACACACACACACACACACACACACACACACACCTCATAGAGATAAATTTTAAAAAAAGTTAAAAACAGAAGGAGACAGGCATGTCCCTTTAATCCCAGCACTCAGAAGCAAGGTGATCTCTGTGAGTTCAAGGCCTACCTGGTTTATACAGTGAGTTTCAGGCCAGCCCTACCTACATAATGAAACCCAGTGTCAAAATAAAACTAAAAGAGTGTTATATTTATTTCTGATAATGTAGGCAACAGAGAAACTATTTCTACAGAGAAAGAACTTATTGTTGAGAGAATCAGTGGGCTGGAAGGAGACCCCAATTCTTTGTATCACTAACTCCATCACAGCCTCAGCAGGAAGCAAGAATGTGTACAGCTGAAAAGGAAGCAGGTTGATTATGAGTAAAGCTGTGGACACGCATCAGCCCATCAGCAACAGAAGCAGGCAGAAAACCAGCTGGGATGGGATGGCTTCACCAGCCAATGTCTCTGACTGACAGTCCCTAGTAGCACCAGGATGTTCTTTTCCTTCAAGTACCCCTGGACTTTTCAGACACTCAGAAACCAACAAACAAAGTGTGGCAAATGCCTAAGAAAGGATGTCCTGTGGGACATATTTGTTTATACAGGTTTCATGTAGCCCAGGCTGGCCTCAAACACATTATGCACCCGAGGATGATTTTGAACTCCTGGCTCTCCTTCTGGTAATGGGACTATGGGCATGTACTTCCACACCAGGCTTATGAGGTACTGTAGGTGGAGCCCAGAGCTGTGTGAGAGCCAAGTGAGCACTCTGTCCACTGAGCTGCATGTCCAGCCCCTCGCGATGTGTTCTGCTAATACAACAAAACTAAAATAAACATCTTCAATGAGAGACAACAGGAGTCTCCCAGTCCAGAAACATTAAATTACTCATTCACAAGTAATACAGATGTCAAGAAATAATGAAACTATGTAACAGTAGGAGAAAAAGAAGAAGATAGGAAACATACTATCAAAATGTGTGAGACAGAACTATGACGGTGCTAAGTGGAAACTTTATTTACAACACTAATTCTTAGATTAGAAACAAAGACCAGCAACCTAAATTTTTATCTACAGTAGAAAATAAGAAAATTAATTCAATGAAAAAATAATTATTAAAATGAAACCCAAAACAAAAAACACTAAAAATAAGAAATTAACAAAAAAAAAAGCTATTGAAACACAATTAGTTTTTTTTAAAGCAAAGAATTTTATTTTTATGTCTCGATTAGACCTAGATAGAAAAATATAAGATCACATTCTGTTTGGTGATTTAAAAAAAAAAAAGAAATTGCCGTGTTTTAGAGTTTATGCAGAACATTGAACCTGGTACCACAGACAAAAATTTAAAACAAAAATTATTCATCGTTTAAACACTTTTTAATGACAGTGTTTATACTCACCTTACCTCTCCTATAATCTGTTTAATATCAGACAAGATTTCCAGGGTTACCATATGGAGATTATGCAGTGTTGAAATGGAAGCACAGCATTGTATTCCCAACACAGACTCTGGTTGAGAACATCATTGTTTTTCTCACGAGGAAACTAGCACAAAATCAAAGCCCAGTCTCCCGAGGTGTTATCCCATCTTAGAGCCATTTCTTCAGACAGCACTTCCCATGTGTCATATTTTTCTGCAACAATCAAAACAGACTTGTTTGCTGCACTGTTTGGTTTGCCGTGCTGCTTGGGAGATCCTGGACCATCAGACATGATGAAACTTCTCGCCCACACCCCCAAAATACAGCACTGGTATCAGTGTAGAGGAAATAGGAGAGACAGAAACCAAAAAGGAAAAAAAAAACCTGTTGTTGTTTGGAGAAGTGTCATGTAATAGGCCAAGCAAACCTTGGACATTCTATGTAGCCCAGGTTGGCCTTGGACTTACTATGTAGCCCAGGCTGGCCATGGACTTACTCTGTATCCCAGGCTGGCCTTGATTTACGATGTAGCCCAGGCTGTCTTTGGACTTACAATGTAGCCCAGGCTGGATTTGAACTTGTGATCTTCGTGAGTATTGAGAATATAGGAAGGCACTACCACACTCAGCTTTGTATCTGTTATTATAAGTGACTCAGCTGTGGACCCTCATTTGCCAGCCTCCCTCAACCTCAACAACAGCATCCACAATCACCCACTAGGATAATCCTATCCTTTAACTCATCTGTTAAGGTCAGACTTTATAGGACAGAGAGTCAGCAGGGTCCTCCTCCTTATTAGAACACATTGGTGTGGTGGGATTTGAGTGATTGTTTGAGTGACCCAGTCATACATTAACCTGGTTCTGATATTATGACCAAGACAGAAAAAAAAAAAAGAATAAGAAAACAAAAGTAAAGGAGATGGGTCCAACACCGGGACTTGAACCTTAGCAGTTGAGGAGATGGCTCACAGGTCTCAGGTAAATGATGGGTAGGCTTTGTGGCCCACATAGAATCCCAGTCCAGGAAGGTAGAGGTAGGTCAGATCCCCAGGGCAAGATAGCTATCAAGACTTGTCATATTGGTGAACTCTGGGTTTGACTGAGAAATGCTGCTTATATGAATAAGGTAGAGGAGAAATGGATTAGTCCCTACATTATACACTGCACATGCACGTATGTACATACACACACACACACATACACACACACACACACACACACACACACACACACACACATACACAGGAACAAAACAAAAAACCTTGGACTTAATGCATTGCCTCCACTGTAGTAGCACATAGTAGGAGGTGGGGATCTAAATAATTGTTTCTTTCCACCCCCACAAAGACCAACATACATATGAACCCTCAGCCCTGGATCTGTACAATCTGCTGAGGACTCCCAGATGTTTAGTTTAGTCTCCTCGCTCTCTAACATATTCTGGTGTTCTGTTTCAGGAATCCTGAGCTGGGGCTCGGCAGACTTGAGCCTTACTCCCAGTCTTGCATCCGAGACAACTTTCAGCTGCCGTGTACTAATCCTTGGGATTCCCTGCCAAGGTATCCTGACTTGCATTTCTCCCGAGGCCACGCCATGAAGGCAGAAAAAGTGCAGCTGTCTTATTCTGCCATTTATTAGCTTAGAGTATTGGAAAATTATCTCGACGTTTAAACCTCACTTACCTCATGTATAAATGAGCAGGCGAACAATTCCAGTTCATCAGTTCTACATTAGGAGTGAGTTAGAAAAACACATCATAACGATTAGTGCCAATGTGTTTTATGAATGATAAGCAGTATTATTTATATGATTTGTAACATTGGAAATTATGGTACCTGGAACGTAACGGTTTTCATTATCTTTGCGCAGATGATGCGAGGAAAGTATCTAGGATGCAGAAATGCTTCCTTTTTTGCTTTATTTCCAAGAAGCATTTCCTTCTACTCCAATTATTTTCTTAAAACTTACTTTCCACTCCATCTCCCCTTAGGTGATTAGGTTAGAACGGGGTTTGGTGAGAGGGGTTATAAAACGTTGTGTTACAGAATATATCTAAAAGATCAACTGTTGAGTTCAAATGGAGGCACCCTCCATGGATAAGCCATGCTCCCCCTGAAGCTATTGATTTCTTTTTTTTTTTTATTTTCATTGATTTCTTGTGATGGCTAGTCTTGGAGGAAAGAATCTCCCTCGAGGAGCTTCCTCCATCAGATTGGCCTTGACTATGTCCAGGTGGCATTTCCTTGACTGTTCACTGATGTTGGAGAGCCTGGTCTACTGTGGGCAGCACCGCCCTATGCAGGTGGGTCTGTACTCTGTAAAGGTAGTTGAAAGTGAGCTTAGAAGCAAGCCAGTGGGCATTCTCTGTAGTTTCTGTTTCACAATCCTGTCTTGGTTTTCCTTGATGATGGGCTGGAACAGATACGATGAAATGAAGATTTCCCTTCCCAAGCTGGCTATGGTGAGTGTATTCATCAGAGCAAGAGAAAACCAAAATTAAGCAAAAATCACACTGCCAGATGTGGGATGTCTTCCTGAATGTTGCTGACCAGCGAGATCCCAAAAGCCCTCACAACTTTACAGGTTGTTGCCATTGTTCTTCGTAGCCCTCCAGAACTTGATGGTAACACCATATTGCTGAGGACACTGAATTCTTTTGGTCACATGTCACAGAAGGGTCAATCTGAAGCTGAGGTGGAAGCATTCTCTAAAATGGATAGCCTTCATGGTTCAAGAGAGTCCTATGTAGGCTTCCAGGGGAGAAAATCACCTACAACCTTACTCGGGGGTGAACCATTCAAGCTAAAATATCTGGCAAGATGTGCCCCTAATGTGTTAGTGGAATTGCAGTCATGGGAATAACGAGTGGCTTTCTAATTGGATACAAGGCATGTTCTACACGAGCGTATACACACCAGGTTCTGTAAACTGGTCAAGAACCTATGGTTTATGTGATATACATCCTATGAAAGAACCTAATGCTAAATACATTGTCAAACTTCCTTCCAAACATCCATATTTGCATCTACAGGTCAGCGTTGCACTCAGCTCTCATCAGACAAGAAGCCTCTGACTACCATGGGCAGAGACGTACAGCTGGACAAAGTGCTGGGAATCAGTGGTGTTGGACTGTTCAGGTGGAAATAGGACGGCTAAGTCTTCTCCTCCACAGCTCAGAGAACATCATGAAAGAGTGGGTGGAAGGAATATAAGAACCAGAAGATGGGGAAGTGGACAGCAAAAGGATATCTTTTAGATTGGACCTAGTCATTGAACTCTTAAACTGATGATGGCTATGGTCATGGGCAAAAGACTGGGCCCCTCAACACTTCATTACACATGGGAGAGGCCATAAAGACCCTCCCCTTCCTTGCCAATCAACATTTATTGGAGGAGGTGTTCTATTCTGCAGGTTTAGATTTTTCAAGACCTACTTTAGTAAGAGTTTTTAAACCCTTTAACCTTCCTCTTGCCCACCACCCACCAGAGGTAGTGGAAAGGAAAGGATAATAGGGCAAACAAAGAACGATGTGGACCTGCTTAGAAATAGTTCTCTGGGGTGATTTCAATCTTCATCATCAGGATATCAGTTCAGTTGACATGAATCAGCAGAGGTAGGTCGATCTACTTGCAAACACCATTCACGAATCACCAAGGACAGTTCAACCCAGAAGAAATTGCCGAGCTCTTCCAATTGGCCTGCGTTCGAGGAGGCAGCAAGAAGCCACCACATTGTCTCCACAAGAAGTTCTCTGGTGCTTTTCTCTCTACAAAGTCATGACAAACAATGGTCAGTGATGAAGGAAAGGTGAACCAATGCCACAGCATGGTCAGTGAAGACCAGAGTCATCAAAATCCATTGAGCATCAGTGAAGAGTGGCAAGGCAAGCCAATGCCATGGGGTTGCCCACTGTTGTCCAGGGTTATACTCGTACCCTTTCTAAACATCACATGCCCTTTTCACAGGCAGCGACCAGAAACACCATGTGTTTGTTTTCAGCAAAACATCCTCCACTAAGACAGTTTCCAGACCAACATCCATGACACAGTTGAGTCTCCAAAGAAACCAGAAATGTCTGCTTCACTCCCTTCTTCATTCCTGTACCCGTAGATAAGCTGTTCTGTCGAATTCCTCTGTACTCATGTAATTAATTAAACTTAGGGATTACACGCAGAAAGGAGACATGAAATAGGAGGGGACTTATTCAGAATATCGGTGCCAGTTGGAGAGGGAATGGCGTGAGAGAAGGGGTTGACCGAGGGGATGACAGAGGAGGATGAGGGAGGAAGCAAAAGGGAACTGAAGGAGGGGATGGCAGAATGAGGGAGGGGGATGAGGGAGGGGAATTAGGAAGGGAAATACAGAAAGGAAAGGTGTAAAACTCATTATATAAGTATATGAAATTGTTAAAAATTCAAAATCGTCTTTTTTTAAAAGAAAATGTTTCTCTTTACAGAGGGTCAATCATTACAACTTAGGGCTCATTTTGTTGGATCAATTTTGTCTTTAAGACTTTTTTTTCCTTCGAGCAAATTGTCAGATGTGAAGTTTTAGTTTGGGTAAGTGCGGTCCAGGATTCTGTGTAACTGAAAAATCAAGTCAATAAACACTTTGTATTTATGGTCAAAATCCCAGCGAGTTCTCTCCAGGAATTTTCCTTTTATGACACTCCACCCACAGCCCTTCTCAAAATGCTAGCTGAATTAAGTACCTGCCACTGAATGGGACACAAGTTCAAACCAGTGGAAGTGGGAAAAAGCAACTAAAAGCAAACAAAGTAACAAACAGCAAAACTTCTTCCCTCTGCATCTGGGATTCCATTTTATGGTTTTGGAGAGTCTACTACACTGAACACAATGAAAGAGTAGAGTCTGAGATGGTTTTTAACTTAGTGAAGAAAGGCAGGCATAGCTGCAAATGGAGGGGAGGCAGGGGTAGGCTGACAGGGCGGTTCCTCTCTTGATGATGTATGTAAACACCAAAGCTGAGAATGAAGAGAACCTCCAAGTGAAAATGGCTATCCCAAAATTTATGAATACAAGAGCGTTTGTATCACACTGACTGAACATTCACACAAATAAATCACACCGCACGTCTAGTATGCGTGTTTACACACATCAAGTGGTGCTGTGTTTGGGGGGCTGTATAAACAATGATTGTGTGTGACTGGAGAGGTGTCTTGGTAGTTGAGAACCGTTACTCCTCTTGCAGAGGACCTGAGTTCAGACCCTGGCACCAACATGGTGGCTCACAAGCATTGATTACTCTTGTTCAGTTCTGTGCCCTGCTCCTGTCTCCTGTCATGATGAATACACATGTGGTCGTGAGGGAAACCGACTTGAGCCCTGTGGCCTCCATGTCTTATTGACAACTATACCTGCTTTTCTTCCCTAAGTTTCTTGTGGCTTCTGTATATGTATCTTTTATACAGATACATAAAAGCAAGGGAAACACCTACATATGGAATTTAAAACAAGGAAACAAAGAAAGAAAGAAACAAAGAAAGAAACAAACAAGCAAACAAACAAAGAAAGAAAGAAAGAAAGAGAGAAAGAAAGAAAGAAAGAAAGGAAGGAAGGAAGCTGAACACCCTCCAGGTCTGCAATGTGACCATCACACTCCAGTTGCTATGCTTTCCCCATCATGATGGATGGTACCAGCTCAAACAATGGGTCAAAATAAACACTTCCTGTCTCTTTTTTTATTGGAATTTTACGTATTTATATTTCAAACGTTATCCCCTTTCCTGGATCCCCTCTCTCCCATTCTCTCTCCCCCTGCTTCAGTGATGATGCTTTTCTTCCCACCCACTAACATCTCAACACCCTGCCATTCCCCCACACTGGGGAACTGACCCTTCAGAGGACCAAGGGCTTCTCCTCCTATTGATGCAGACAATGCCATCCTCTGCTATATATGTGGCTGGAGCCGTGGGACCCTCCATGTGTCCTGTCATTATCCCTCCAATCATGGGTTATGGGCTGTCATGCAGGTGCTGGCAATTTCAGAGCAGGCACTGCTTCCCACAAAACTATCCCCCCAGCTTGCATTTTATCTCGTGTTGCTGGTATGCTGGAGATCCTGTATTTTGTTTATTTGGCCCATAGTTGGATGCTCTTTCTTGGACTATAAGTCAGTGATCTACCTTCCTAATGCTGCCCCCTTTAACACAGTTCCTATTTTGTTACGACCCTTGATGACACAATTATTCTTGTTGCTTCTTCATAGTTGTAATTTTCCTTCTGTTATGAATTGTTGTCGGTAATCATTTTGGAGACTGAAGTTTGTCAAAGGGATCGTGACCCACACACAGGTTGTGAACCACAGCTATAACCGGTTCGTGGCAAGATATATTTGAAGGACAACCTGGGGAAGACAACCACCAGTCCTGGGTCCTAAGGCCATCGTTTCATGGACCTAACTCACCTCTTTACCTCCTTCAATATGGAGTCATGGGAGGAGCGTTTGTCACTTTGAATAAAACAAACCTTAACGGAGACACACGATGGATCGTTGTTGCTACCATTTTGTAATTTCCTTCCCCCAAACCCCAGATTTTTAACATCATCAAAACCCAAGAAAATGGGCATAAAGATCTGTCTGTGTGAGGTACTGCCCACAATTTACTTCGTTCACCTGGGCCTCAACTTTAGAATACTGCAAGCATCAGCCATTTGAGAAATCCACTTCCTGCTCATGTTTTGTTAAAAAAAAATCAAGCTAAATAGAAAAATAGAGATGGAGTGTACAGGATGGGTTGTGTGTTTAGAGCTCTTAAGGAAAGCTCGCACACAGTGAGGTATGTCAACACACCTCAGCTGACTCAGAAGCAAACAGGTGAGGACCATAGGAAGCCTTGGGCATGAACAACAGGGATGAAGGTGTCTTTCAAAGGCAGGGAGACAGAGCAGAGCACCTTCCTTGGTCTAGTTGAAGTGAGGAAGCTAGTGGTTCTCCACCTAAGTCATCGCACACTGAGCAGGCTCGTGAAGTTCTGGACCCGTCACTCTCCAGTGTATGAGGATGAAATGCCGCCGTCCCCCCCCAATCCCCATAGGAACAAGCACTTGTTCCAAGGAGAGGTGCTTGGAGACTTCATTCTTTGAAGCCATCTTCTCTGAAGGGAAGGTCTCCAAATCCTTAGCAAGAAAGGCATCAGGTCTTCAACTTTATCGTCTTTCCAAATCTGCCATCTTTGTGATGACCCATCTCGAAGGTCTTGGCCAGGGCATCTGGCTTCCTGAACTGATGTCTCCAACAGGTTTCCTAAAGTTTCTGCTTAGCAGTTTTCGACGGATTACCTGTGCCTTATCTAGAGCGGAAACAGGGAATGAATTCTGGCTTATCTGAGTCCCTGGAGGTAGTAGGTGCTTATAGACAGCAGGTAAAGGAATTGTAGACATGAAAGTGCTGATCCATTCTTCGGGTGTGAACTTCTCTAATTTTTTATACATTTTTTAATCATTTAATAAAGTAAGTCAGTATCCCAGACAGGGTGAGTGTCTGGCTTATGCACCAGCCTCTCTTTTCATCCTAACTCCTGGCTGCTCAGGCTGTGATATCCATTGGAAGTAGAGTCATTGCAGATGTAAGTGGTTATAATGAAGGCCACCCTGGAGTGTGCTGGGCCCCTAATCCAATATGATCATCGACCCTATCAGAATAGGAGCGTTAGTGGGCTGAATGGCAGGCAGGTTGGATGGGACCCTATGTCAGGCTGTGGTGGACTGGGAGCTGGTTTTATTTCCCAACCAGGAGTTTGGGCATTAGCCTGAGTTTCTAGTAAGCACTGGAGAATTTTTATCAGGGATTTCCCTTCAGGGATCCCTCAGGATGATCCCCTGGGGATGTACAGAGGAGGACCTAGAGGAGGCTGCAAGGGCTGTCATCTCAGGCAACACGGAAAGCTGCTGGCTTCGCAGGAGACACATGCTGCATAGTGCAGGCCAGCAGAGACAGTGACTGAGCAGTTAGTGCAATGTCCCTCTTTGCATCAGAGCAGCACCCCCACACACACACACACTATCCTTCTGCCATGCCACTATTACATGTTCAACAGACCGTCAAAACCCAGTCTGACTGAAGGGACACCATTGCACTAAGGAACGAACACTGCATAGTACAAGACACAATGGATGGTAAGATGTTTCACAAATGATGGGAAACTGAAATAATGTCAGTTATGATGGTATGCATTCCTCTCAGAGGACCCGGGTTCAGTTCCCAGCAACTATATCAGATGGTGCCCAACTCTAGGGAGTCTGATGCCCTCTTCTGACCTCCGTGGGTCACTGCACATGAGTGTACATACATACATACATACACACATACATACATACATACATACATACATACATACATACATACTACATATATACACATATATTACACACATACATACTATACACATACTACATACATACGACATATATATTATGCAAGTGGGTTACTCAGTAATCTCCTATCCTTGGTCAGTGGATTACTCATGCCCTCAGGAACCCTCAGAGGAAGTGGAACTGTCCATTTCTTTTGTCTGTCAGTTCCCTTCTGGGGTCTAGTACCCTCTTATTGACTGAAGCCTTTATATGATCTTTGAGTTTCTGAAGCATTTCTGTAACAGGAGCATCAGGTTTTTTGAATCTCTGGTCTTCATAGGGTTTTGAGCATATGAACTTGTGCCGAGTATATCTAAGTAGTCCCGGAGGTGGAAAGTCGCTCAGGTCTCTGGTGTTCAAGTTCTTCCCACATTGGAGTCCGGTGTTATAATCCGCTTGGGGGACACTGAATGGGCTTCCAGGCTGTGGAGGCTGGGAATCCTTCCACTGATTCCCCTGCTGCACTCCGGGGTTATAATCATCTCGGGAGACTCTGAAGGGGTTCTCAGGCCATGGAGACTGGGAAATCACTGGTGCATTGTCAGAGGGTAAAGTCCGGGATGAGGCTCTCTGTCCTCTCTAAACACTACCCCGTGAAGGGGCAGTGAAAGGACTCGGCAGTGGTGAGTCATGGTGAGCATCAGTCGAGCTGTATCCTTCGCGTATTTCTCTCTCTCCCGAGAACTGTGGACAAGTCCAGAAGGCAAAGCAGGGAAATCTCGAGTGACCATTGATCTCAGGAAACAACCAAAGCTCGAGAGGGGCTGTCCTCGAGTTTGCACAAGGCAGTAGCGAGGTCTGCACGGGGCAGTCGCCAGGTCTGCACGGGGCAGTCGTGAGGTCTGCACGGGGCAGTCGCGAGGTCTGCACGGGGCAGTTTCGAGGTCGGCACGGGGCAGTCGATAGGTCTGCACCGGGCAGTCGAGAGGTCTGAATGGGGCAGTCGTGAGGTCTGCACAGGACAGTCGCGAGGTCTGCACGGGGCAGTTGCAAGGTCTGCACGGGGCAGTCCTGAGGTCTGCACGGCCCAGCCAGGGGCTGCCTCACTTGTCAGTTCGGCTTGTAGTAGCGGGCGATCATCCAAGCTTTCTGAATGAGGAGGAACCATGTCGACTGTCTTCCTCTGAGTCCGGAGTGCTACCTGTTTTGTGCACATTGTCAGGGGTCGTGACAAGTGACTCCTGAAGTAGCAACATGAATGGAAAGGGCAAAGGGCGCTTCGGAGACTGTGCGGTCAAGCGCCTTTTACACCAGCTTTGGTGCAGGGATGTGTCTTGGAGCCTCATAACCGAGTGGGAAAGGCTGATCCTGACCCTTGCTCCTCAGAGACTGCAGGGACTAGAAAATCACTGGTGGACTGTGTTAGGGAATGAGCATGTGATAGGATGTGAATAGAGCATAGAATGCATGGGATTGATATTAGAATTCCATGTGAGTTCCAGGTGTTACTGTAATGCTTCTGCCTTGATGTATCACTCACTATTTTTTCTTGTCCTAAAGCTCTTAATATTCTTTCCATGATGATATTTTTGAAATATTGAGTATGCTACACAATGTCAAGTATTTTATCTAGTCACATATATTGAAATTCTAAATGTCTCTTGACATCATATGCAGTTGCCTGGCCAGAAGTCCTGGGAAGCTTTCAATACTGGTAAGTTGAATGAACACAACTGTTTGCGTTACAAGCTTTGCTTGTAAGTAATTCTTTTGGTGACCCCCAACTAGATTGTACAAATGCCTCCTGCCGTTTACAGACAATTCTACAGTCACCCTTGCTTGGAGAAAGGAATTAAGTGTTATGCCTTCTGTGAATGAAGAGGAAGATCTAAGGCTACACTCCTCAGAGAAACAAGATATCAGGTACTGTTGGAAGAAATATGCATCTAGGCAACAATAAATGATCCAAACTAACCTGTGCAGTAAAATAATGTATGAAAAATACCACTCCTTTATTTGTAATATTATTAACCATTGTATTTGTTTATATTTCAAATATTACCCCCTTTCCATAAACCCCACCTCCACATATTCCTCCTCTTTGTCTCTAAGAGGGTGACTCCGTAATCCCCATTCATTCTTTCCTCACCCTCTAGAATCACTCTTCTCTGGGACATCAAGCATCCAAACGACCAAGTGCTTCCCCTTCCACTGATGTGAGATGGGGCCGTCCTCTGCTACATACGTAGTGTACCAGACCATGTATATTCTATGGTTGGTGGTTAGGTCCATGGGAGCCCTGAGGGGTCTGGGTAATGGATATTGTTGTTAATTACAGTCTCCTTCAGCTCCCTCAGCCCTTCCCCTACATCGTCCATTGGGATCTCTAGGCTCAGTTCAATGGTTGGCTGTGAATATCTGCATCTGTGTCAGTCAGGTGCTGGCAGAGCCTCTCAGAGGACAGCCACACCAGACTCCTGTTTGCAAGCACATCTCAGCATCAGCAACAGTGTCCGGTTTGGTGTCTGCAGATCTCCTGATGGCCTTTCCTTCAGCCTCTGCTCCATATTTACCCTGCATTTCAATAGACACGGATAACTCTGATTTAATAAGAGATGGGTGAGTGTCCCATCCTTACACTGTGGTCATGTCTATCTACTGCAGGGGGTGTCTTCAGGTCAATCTCACTGTTGTTGTGTATGTTGGCTAATGTCATCAGTGTTGGGTCCAGGGAACCTGTCATATCCCTAGTATCTGGGACATTCTAGAGGTTACACCGTCCTCCAATGTTCCTTCTTTCTATACTCATTCTCCTGGTCCTCTGTGTTTCTCTCCTGTCTCTTCCCACATCTGATCCTGCTCTCCTGTATTTCCATTTCACTCCCCTCTCCCACACACAGTCCTTCCTCCATGTGCCTCCCATGATAATTTTCTTCCCCCTTCTAATTGGGATTGAAGCCGTCCCTCTTTGTCCTTTCTCGTTGAGCTGCAGAGTGTATGTGAGTTTATTGTGTATATTCTGAGCTCTTGGGCTAATTTCCACTTACCAGTGAGTGCATGCTATTTGCATTTATTTGTGTTTGGGTTACTTCACTCAGGATGATATTTTCTAGTTTCATCCATTTGCCTATGAATTTCATGAAGTCATTCTGTTTAATAGCTGAGTACCACACCATCGTGTAAATGGACCCCATTATATGAATCTGTGTCTCTTTTGAGGGAAATATGGATTCTTTCCAGCTTTTGTCTGTTATAAATAAGGCTGCTATGAACATAGTGGAGCATGTGTCCTTGTTGTAGGTTGCAGCAAGTTTTGGGTATATGCCATCGAATGGTACAGCTGGGTCCTCAGGTAGTAAATACTATGTTCAGTTCTCTGAGGACCCTCCAGCCTGGTTTGCAGAGTGGTTTTAAGAGCTTGCAATTTCAACAGGGACAGAGTGTTCCTTTCTCTCCACACCCTTGCCAGAGTCGGTTGTCACCTGACTTTTTATCTTAGCCGTTCTGACTGGTATGAGGTAGATCTCAGGGTTGTTTTGATTTGCCTTTCCACAACGATTAGGGATTTTGAACATTTTTTAGGTGCTTCTCACCCATTCAATAGTCATCAGTTGAATATTTTTTGGTTAGAACTGTAGCCCACTATTAAATAGGATTATTTGATTCTCTGGAGTAAATCTTCTTGAGATTTTTGTAAATATTGGGTGTTAGCTCTCTATTGGATGTAGGATTGGGAAAAATATTTTCCCAATCTTTTAGTTGCTGTATGAAACTAATGACAGTGTCCTTTGCCTTACAGAAACTTTGAAATTTTATGAAGTTCCATTTGTTGATTCTTGATGTTAGAACAAAAGCCTTTGGTGTTCTATTCAGGTAATTTTCCCGAGTTCCAATGTGTTCGAGGCTTTTCCCTGTTTTTTCATCAGTTAGTTTCAGTGTATCTGGTTTTATGTGGGGGACTTTAATCCACTTTTACTTAAAATTTGGACAAGGAGATAGGAATGGATTGATTTGCATTATTCTACATTCTGCCCTTCAGGTGAAACAGCACAATTTTTTTAAAAATGCTATCTTTTTATCCACTGGATGGTTTTAGATCCTTTATCAATTTTCAAGTGGCCATAGCTGTGTGGGTTCATTTCTGCATCTTCAATTCTATTCCATTGATCTACCTGCCTGTCTCAATACCAATACAATACAGTTTTTCATCACCACTGCTCTGTAATACAACTAGAGCTCAGGGATGGTGATTTCCCCAGAACGCTTTTAATTTTCAGAATAGTTTTCTCTATCCTGGGAATTATTTTATTCCAAATAAATTTGCAAACTGCCATTTCTATGACTGTGAAGAATTGAGTCAGAATATTGATGGGGATTGCATTGAATCTGTAGTTTGCATTTGGCAAAATGGCCATTTTTACAATATTAATCCTGCCAATACACGAACATGGGAGATCCTTCTAATTTCTGAGATCTTCAATTTATTTCTTCAGCGACATGTGTTCTTGTCATATATATCTTTCACATACTTGGTTAGAGTCACACTGAGGTCTTTTTACATGCTTTCTGACTATTGTCAAGGGTGTCATTTCTGTAATTTCTTTCTCAGCCTGTTTCTCTTTTGATAGAGGAAGGCTGCTGATTTGTATGAATCAATTTTATACTCTGCCACTTTGCTAAAGTTGTTTATCAGGCTTAGAAATTCACTGGTGGAATTTGTGGGGTCACTTAAATATACTATCACATCATCTGCATATAGTGACATTTTGAATAAGTCCTTTGCAATATGTATCTCTTTACCTACATGTGTTTTCTAACTACTCTGGCGAGGACTTCGAACACTATATTGAAAATGTAGGGAGAGAGTGGGCATCCTTGTCTAGTTCTTGATTTTAGTTGGTTTGCATTAAGTTTCTCTCCATTTAGTCTGATGTTGGCTACTGGTTTGCTGTATATTGCATTTACTGTGCTTCAGTTTGGTCCTTGAATTTCTGATATTTCCAAGACTTTTAACATGAAGGTGTAGGTTCTGTGAAATGCTTTGTCAGCATCTAATGAGATGATTGCTTGTTTTGTTTCCATTGAATTTGTATTTATACTGAGATTAGTTTGATTAGTGATCAGGTTCTGTATATTGAACCATCCCTGTATCTCCAGGATGAAGCCTACTTGACCATGATGGATCATTGTTTTGCTGTGTTCTTGGATTTGGCTTGCAAGAAATTTACTGAGAATTTTTGAACGGAAATTCATGAAAAAATTGGTCTGAAATTCTCTTTCTTTGTTGGGTCTTTGTTTGCTTTAGTTATAAGCATAACTGTGGCATCAGAGAAGGAATTGTGTAGTGTTCCTTCTATTTCTAGTTTGTGGAATAGTTTGGAGAATATTGGTATTAGGTATTCTATGAACGTCTGAGAGAATTCTGTACTAAACCTTTCTGGTCCTGGGATCTTTGGTTGGGAGACATTAATGACTGCTTCTACTACTTTACGAGTTATGGGGGTATTTAGATGGTTTATCTGATAGTGATTCAACTTTGGTAACTTGTATCTGTCTAGAAAATTATCCATTTATTCCTAACTTTCCCGTTTTGTTAAGTATAGGGATCTGATAATTTTTGAGCTTCCTCATTTTCTATGGTTATATCTCTATTTCACTTCTGATTTTGTGATTTTTATTTTGAATATAAAGGATTTACCTATTTCTGGATTTTTCAAAGAGCCAGCTAGTGATTTTGTTGATTCTTTATATAATTCCTTTTGTTTCTACTTGGTTGATTTCAGTCCGGAGTTTGATTATTTCCTGCTGTCTAGTCCTCTTGGTGTATTTGGATTTTTATTGGTTCTGAGATTTCAGGTGTTCTGTCAAACTGCTAGTGTATCATAGCTCCTATTTCTCTGTGGAGGCTCTCAGAGCTATGAGCTTTCCTCTTAGCATTGCTTTTTTGTGTTCCCAAGTTATGCCTCATTTTCACTAAATTCAAAATGTCTTCAATTTTTTTCTTTATTTCTTCCTTGAACAAGTTCTCATTGAGTAAATCATTCTTCAGCTACCATATATATATGGTCTTTGGTTGTTCTTGTTGTCATTGAAGACCATTCTTAGTCTGTAGTGATCTCATAGGATGCATGGGATTAATTCAATCTTCTTGTATCTGTTGAGGCCTGTTTTGTGATGGATCATATTGTCAGTTTTGGAGAAGGTTCCATGTGGGACTGAGAAGAAAGTGTCAGGAGCCATAACAGGACAGCTAATAACTAGCAGGTGATCATCCTGAGATGTACAGCCTCGGATTATTTTATAATCCACAACTTGTTCGCCCTTATTAAGAAAGGCTGTGAGGGATTCATTTTGGGAAAGTTTCCTGCTATTAAAATGCTATTCCTGTTGTTATTATTAGACATATATAACAATCATTGAGTAAGAGCACACCCCTTTGGAGCAGATCTCTGCAGGCCTACGAAGTTGTACTGTCCTGTAGTGATGCTATACAGACAAATAGGTGAATCTTTATTCTTAATAATGATCCTACAATAATTCCTAAAATTATATCAATGGTTATTAAGCTCTTTTATAGTGGGACTGCTATAAGTCTCTTTCTATTAGTCAAAATTGCAGTGACAACCCTGCCAGACTCCCAGGTGTCACCAGTTAATTGTTCTGAGATAGTAAACAGAATTTCTCCTACTCAGAACACATTCCAAGAGGTTGCAAAACAGTCATCAAGAGTCTTAAAAAGAGAACAAATGATTTGTTACAGGTGCAAGGACAGAGGAAAAGATACTGACTGGGTTTATCTGTAAATAACTTCTTTATCAACTATGGTTTTAGCTTCAGTGAACCTGTAGAGCTGACACTGGTGATGAATGTTTAGCCAGATAATTACTCCTGATGGATATTCATGTAAACATTCTTGGTTGCAAATTATATTTCAATTGATGCTTTGATCTTTCATATGAACTTGTGATGAAAATAGTAACACGGGATCATGTATTCTGAAATATGTTTAAGTGCTGAGGAGAAAGAGAAGACACATAGAAGGACTGAGGGAGAAGGACTGAACGGGAAGGACAGAGACAGATGAACTGACCTGGAGAGGGGCTGAGCTGGAAAGTCCGGTTTGAGCTAAGGAGAACTGAGCTTAGTAGAACTGAGCCAAAAAGATCTGGGCTGAGAAGAAATGTATAGAGGAATAACTTAGAGACTATATACGTAACATGATAAAGCAATCTGCAGAGGAGAAGAGGAAAACAGAAGAAGCTGGAAAGAACAGAAGGTGCAGGCAGGTTTCTCCTTACCGTGGGACAGAACAGGTCATTTTTTCATTTTCTTTTTTTATTAACTTGAGTATTTCTTATTTACGTTTTGACTGTTATTCCCTTTCCTGGTTTATGGACCAACATCCCCCTAAATCCCTCCCCCTTCTTTATGGGTGTTCCCCTCCCCATCCTCCCCACATTGCTGCCCTCCCCCCAAAATCACGTTCACTGTGGGTTCAGTATTAGCAGGACCCAGGGCATTTGATTACATAATGCAATATTCTGTCGTTTGTTTTTCGTTTAACAATGTGTCTTGAATACATGTGCATGGGGAATTTCTTCATGGAGTATCATGCATTTAATAAATGGTAGTATACTCATTTGTTTAAATAATAACCTAATTGTGACTTTCAGATTATTATCATTTTCATTAGCTAAAGTTTTCTACAGAAAATTAGCATGGACACTGACTCTGGCACAGTACTCAATGGTGATTATTTACATTATATTTTGTATAAATTACAAAACACATTGTTGGAATGATGTCAAGTCTCTTATGTAATGGGATACTTGTATAAATATTGCCAAATTTCCATCTCAGAAGACTATAATAAATATATATTGCAATCAATTTTATATGAGAACCCATATTATACCATTTAAAATTAAATGGTACATATATTTTAAAAAGGTATCAGTCTCTGACTTCTGTCAGTTCTTTAATTAGGGGAAGGATTGAAGAAGTTGAAGGAGATGGCACCCTCTATAGGAAGACCAGCAGTCGCAACTAATCTGGACCACTGAGATCTCCCAGACACTGAGCCACCAATCAGGCAGGACACACAAGCTGTTGTGAGGCCCTGACACATGGATAGCGGAGGACGGCCTGGTCTGGACTAATCCTTGAGAGATGTGAGGTCCCAGGGATTATGGTGCCTGGAAAGGTCTGGGGAGCATCCTCCTCGAGTCAGGGGAGGAAGAGGTGGAATGGGATGAGGAACTGTGGAGGGGACATGGCACAATGGCAGGAATGAAAATAAATAAAATAAATTTTAAATAGATTCACTCATAAATTCAAATGCTAGATTATTTTTAACATCTACATTGCAATTCAATCGTGAAGTTTAGCGTTTTACGCTTACTGAACTGTGTAAGCATTAATCCTTAATTTACTCTTCATAACTATTTGCGAATTTTCTCCTTTCTTATTACATTGCATCAATTGTGTTTGCATACGTAGAAGGCTTAGTATTCATAATATGTGCAGAAAATACATTCATGAATCTATTTATTTTAATGATCTGTTATGTGTGAACGTCTATGTATAGATTTGTGCACATGAACACAGGCACCTGGGGAGACCAGGAAATGTCAGATGCCCTGGAGCTGCTTTACAGCTGGTTGCAAGTGGCTTCATGGGTGTTGGAAAGTGAACGTGTTTGCTCTTAAGAGCAGTAAGTGCTCTTAACCGCTAAGCTAATACTACAATACTTATTCCATAATAAAATCAGCCTATTTATAATTTTCTCATATATTTCAGGGTATCTTTGAATTTGAGACATCTTCCCAGATTCTTGGTTCTGAGACTATATTCAGGCTTTATTTTTCCCAGTTTTCTTTCCTTTTTCATAGTAAGATGTGTTAGATTAAATATGTTAATATTATGCAATAAATCCTTCAAATGTTTACTTATAGAACCTTGGGTTAGTGTCTGTTTCTTTCCTCTGCAATGACTATATTAATTTTACAGTTTGCAGTTCTCTCTTTCTTTACACAATCCATCTCATGTGTTTATGCTTTCATATAGAATGAAGTAAAAGCCTTTTAGTTTTTCTCTGAATATTTAATGTACTAAGAAAAGTTGTTGAATTTCCTATTTTAAGGCCGATACAATACATTATTTCTTTAAAATGTTCCTAGAGTTTTGTTTTTACTTTTCTTATTATTATTGTTTTCATTAGTCTCATTATTAATATTCTGTGTAAGCTTTTATGTCATGTAGTGAATATAGAAATCTTCCAAACATATGTGTGTAGGTATCAAATTTAGGTTCTTGGTTTTTCATGGCATGAAATTTTACCTCACTGGAACACACTATGACATATTAAGGTGACATTTAGCTCCAGGCTGCTTTTATATATAAAATGTTTTCATCATTTGGATTTTAATAAATATTTTTTGATTAGTGTAATATATTTTTCCATGTCCACTTGGTAACTCTAGTATGCTATTATAAAATTTAATTATATAATATAATATTTAAGTAATAATTTAGTCATAATTATTATGCATTTGATACCTAGCTAATATGAAATTAAACTAGATACAATTAAATACATGCAATTAGTTACCTAAAGCATGAAGTTTGGTACAAAATTTTGTTCATTATTCCTATGCATTTGCATAAAACAGAGAATATTTCATCGTCACAATCCTGATGCCTATTTTACACAGTATCACAGCTACCAACTATCTGTGACTTTTAATCACTTAAAAGGAGTTAGAATTATATTGTTAAATGATATTTCCCCACCATCAAGTAAATAGATTTTATTTTGCTTCAATTAATTAAACATGCTATAGCAGGAAAATTTTAATTTCCTCTTTTTGGTTAAGACTAAATTTAACTTTTAAACCCTCCTGCCTATCAGAGTCAATATTCTTATACAGGAAGATGTGCCAGGCACAGGTCGTATTTCTAGTATAACATGTAATTACAATCATCAGTCTTGTCAGTTTCAAGTGATTGTTCACCTCATGCCTGTAAAACACAATGATCAACATGGCAGGATAACCATAAGGGCAGTGCAGTGGCATAAATAGCTTGGTGATAGCCAACAGCTCGCTAACTTGACTTAAGTCCTGTTCAATGAACATGGATGGTCCTGGTAATTTACCCATGTATATAAGACTATTGAAGCTGTGGTTATGGGGGAGAATGTACAGCCCCTTACATACTTAAGCCAGTATCATACCTAACAACAATCAAAGCCATGTGTCCTTATATACAGAATTAATTACAGTCTCTGCAACAAACATCACAGTGAAAATCCCAGCCATTCACACTGCATGATAGAAACTTTAAGTCCAGTCTCAATGGCTCTATCTACAAAATGTCACTTGATTCAAGGCTGAGGAACATTACAGAAGAGGGGCAAGAAGATTGTAAGAGACTAAAGTTTACTATGAGATGGTGTCTCAAAGTAGCACCAGAATTACACTCATAACGTCTCACTAACACGACTGCCTCAACAAGAGCTGAGGACGACAGGGAATGGGGAGAATGAAAGTTTAGTTTTCTTTCTGTTTCAATTCCCTCTTCTTCTTCTTCTTCTTCTTCTTCTTCTTCTTCTTCTTCTTCTTCTTCTTCTTCTTCTTCTTCTTCTTCTTCTTCTTCTTCTTCTTCTTCTTCTTCTTCTTCTTCTCCTCCTTCTCCTCCTCCTCCTCCTCCTCCTCTTCTTCTTCTTCTTCTTTTTCTTCTTCTTCTTCTTCTTCTTCTTCTTCTTCTTCTTCTTCTTCTTCTTCTTCTTCTTCTTCTTCTTCTTCTTCTTCTTCTTCTCCTCCTCCTCCTCCTCCTCCTCCTCCTCCTCCTCCTTCTTCTTCCTTCCTTCTCCTACTCCTCTTTCTACTTCTCCTTCTCCTTCTTCTTCTTTTCTTCTTCTTCTCCTTCTTTTTCTTCCTCCTCCTCCTCCTTCTCTCTCTCTCTCTGTCTCTGTCTCTGTCTCTCTCTCTCACTCATTGTTGGGTATTTCCTGTTTACATTTCGAATGTTATTCCCTTTCCAGGTTTCCAGTCCATAAGCCCCTTAACCCTTCCCCCTACCCTTCTATAAGGGAGTTCAAATCCCCACACGGCCTCCCCACCCCTCCCCACATTCCCCTACACTGGGGGACAAACCATGTCAGAAAAGATTGTTTCTCATTCCATTGTTTCCAGCAAGGCCATCCTTTGCTCCATGCAGTAGGATCCATGAGTCAGACCATGTACAGTCTTTCTGTTGTGGTTTAGTCCCTCCACGCTCTGGGTGGTTGACATTGTTATTATTATGTGGTTGAAAATCCCTTCAGCTCTTTCAATCCTTTCTCTAATTCCTCCAACTGGGGTCTGGTTCTTGGTTCAGTGGTTTGCTGATGGCGTTTGCCTCTGTATTTGACATACTCTGGCTGTGTCTCTCAGGAGGGATCAATATCCAGTCATCGTCAGCCTGCACTTCTTAGCTTCCTCCATCTTATCTAGTTTTGGTGTCTGTATATGTCTGGGCTACATGTGGTCCAAGCTCCGGACGGCAGGTCCTTCAGTCTCTGATATAAAGTTTACCTCCTTATCCCCTCCTCTGGGTATTTTGTTCCCCTTTTAAAGAAGGAGTGAAGCATCTGCATTTTGGTCATCCTTCCTGAGTTTCATGTGGTCTGTGTATTGCATGATGGGTAATTCAAGCTTTTTGATAATATCTGCTTATCAGTGAATGCATATCAAGTGTGTTTTTCTGTGATTGAGTAACCTCACTCAGGATGATATTTTATAGTTCATTCCATTTGCCTAGAATTTCATGAAGTCATTGTTTTTGAAAGCTGAGTAATATTCCATTGTGTAGATGGACCACATTTCTGTATCCATTCCTCTGTTGAAGGGCATCTGGGTTATTTCCAGCTTCTGGCTATTATAAATAAGGCTGCTGTGAACACAGTTGAATATATTTCTCTGTTGTATGTTGGACCATATTTTGGGTATATGCTCAAGAGAGGTATAGCTGGGTCCTCAGGTCATGGAATGTCCAATTATCTGAGGAACCTCCAGACTGATTTCCAGAATGGTTGTACCAGTCTGCAATCCCACCAACAATGGAGGAGTGTTCCTCTTTCTCCACATCCTCGCCAGCATCTGCTGTCACATGAGGTATTGATCTTAGACATTCTCACTGGTATGATGCACAATTTCAGATTTATTTTGATTTTAATTTCCCTGATGACTAAGGATGTTGAACATTTATTTAGGTGTTTTTTGGCCATTTGATAACCTTCAGCTGAGAATGTTTTGTAACTCACTGTACCTAATATTTAATAGTGTATTTTTGCTTTCTAAAGTCTAACTTCCTAAGTTCTTTGTATATTTTGGATATTATCCTCTATCAGATATAAGACTGGTAAAAATGTTTTCCCAATCTGTTGGTTGCAGTTTTTTCCTAATGACAGTGTGTTTTTCCTTACACAACGTTGCTGTTTTATGAGGTCCTATTTGTCAATTCTTTTCTTAGAGCATAAGTCATATGTGTTTTTTTCAGGAAATTTTCTCGAGTGCCCATGTGTTCAAGACTCTTCCCAACTTTTTCTTCTATCCGTTTCAGTGTTTCTGGTTTGATGTGTAGGTCCTTGATTCACTTGTACTTAACCTTTGTACATGGTCATAAAAATGGTATAATTTGCATTCATCTACATGCTGACTTCCTGTTGAACCAGCACTATTTTTGGAAAATGCTATGTTTCTTCATTTGGATGGTTTTATGTCTTTTGCCAAATATCAAATGATAGGTGTGTGGGTTCATTTCGGGGTCTTCAATTCTATTCCACTGGTCTGTCCATCTGTCTCTGTATGAATACCATGCAGTTTTATCACTAATGCTCTGTAATAATGCTTGAGTTCAGGGGTGATGATTCCTCCAGAAGTTCTTTTATTGTTGAGGATAGTTTTAGCTATCCTGGCTTTTTCTTATTCCAAATGAATTTTCACATTGCTCTTTCTATCTCTATTAAAGAAGTGAGTAGGAATTTTGATGGATATTGCATTGAATGTGCACATTGCTTTTGTCAAAATGGTCATCTTGACTATATTAATCCTGTCAATCCATGAGCATGGAAGCTCTTTCCATCTTCTGAGATCTTCCTCAATTTCTTTCTTCAGATACTTGATCTTCTTGTCATACAGATCATTCACCTGCTTGGTTAATCTCATACTAAGACATTTTATATTATTTGGGACTATTGTGAAGTGTGTGATTTCATTATTTTCTTTCTCAGCCTGTTTATCCATTGAGGAGAGGAAGGCTCCTGGTATGTTTGAGTTAATTTTATACCCTGACACTTTGCTGAAGTTATTTATCAGGTTAAGAAGTTCTCTGGTGGAACTTTTGGGGTCACTTAAGTATATACTATCATATCATCTGCAAATGGTGATATTTTGATATCTTCCCTTCCAATGTGAATCCCTTTGACCCCTTTTTACTGTCTGGTTTCTCTGGCTGTGACATGGAGTCCTGTTTTGAATAAATAGGGAGAGAGTTGGGCAGCCTTGTCTAGTGCCTGATTTTAGTGGGATTGCTTCAAGTTACTCTCCATTTAATTTGATGTTAGCTACTGGTTTGCTGTATATTTCTTACACTATGTTTTGATATGAGCCTTCAGTTCATGATTTTTCCAGGACTTTTAACCCCAAGGGTTGTTGAATTTTGTCAAATGCTTTCTCACCATCTAATGAAATGACCTTGTGCTCCTTATCTTTGAGTTTGTTTACATGATGGATTTCATTTATGAATTTTCCTGTATTAAACCATCCTTCCATCCCTGGGTTCAAGTCTACTTGATCATGATGGATGATTTTTTGATGTGTTCTTAGTTTCTGTTTGCAAGAAATTTATTGATTATTTTTTCGTCAATATTCATAAGGGAAATTGGTCTGAAGTTCTCTTTCTGTGCTGAGTCTTTGTGTAGGTTAGGTATAAGAGTAATTGTGGACTCATATAAGGAATGAGCTAGTGCTCAGACTATTTCAATTTTGTGGAAGAGTTTTAACAATATTAGTATGAAGTCTTCTAAGAAGGTCTGATAGAATTCTGCACTGAACCCATCTCGACCTGGACTCTGTTTTGTTGGAAGACTTTTAATATCTGCTTCTATTTCCTTAGGAGTTATGGGGTTGTTTAGATAGTTTATTTGTTCCTGATTTAACTTTGCTACCTGTTATCTGTCTACAAAATTGTCCATTTCCTCCAGATTTTGCAGTTTTGTTGAATATAGGCTTTTATAGTAGAATCTGATGATTTTTTTTTAATTTCTTCAGATTCTGTTGTTATGTCTCCCTTTTCATTTCTGATTTTGTTAATTTGGATACAGTCTCTCTGACCTCTGGTTAGTTTGGCTAAGGGTTTATCTATCTTATTGTTTTTCTCGAAGAAACAGATACTGGTTTTGTTGATTCTTCGTATCGTCCTTTTCATTTCTACTTCGTTGATTTCAGCTCTGAGTTTTATAATTTCCTGTGTTCTATCCCCCTTGGGTTTACTTAGTTCTTTTTGTTCTAGACCTTTTACATCTGCTATCAAGCTCCTGACATATGCTCTCTCCTGTTTTTTCTCTCAAGAACTCAGATCTATGCTTTACTCTTAGCTCTGTTTCCCTGTGTCATATATGTTTGGGAATGTTTATCTTCTTTTTCATTAATTTCTAAGAAGTCTTTAATTTCTTTATTTCTTCCTTCACCAAGTTGTCATGGAGTAAAGCATTTTTCAACTTCCACGTATACGTGAGTTTTCTGTCATTATTGTTATTGTTGAAGACCAGCCTTAGTGTGTGTTGATCTGAGGGAATGCATGGGATTATTTCTATCTTCCTGTATCTGTTAAGGTCTGTTGAGGGATCGATTATGTGGTCAATTTTGAAGAAGGTTCCCGAGATCATGAGAAGAATGTATATCCTTATTTTTTTAGAATGGAATGTTCTATAAATATCTGCTAAATCCATTTGGTTCATAACTTCCATTGCTTTCTCTACATCTCTGTTTAATTTCTGTTTCCACGATCTCTCCAGTTATGAGGGTGTGGTGCTGAAATCTCCTACTATTATCATGTCAGGTGCAATGTGTGCTTTTAGCTTTAGTAAGGTTTCTTTTATAAAACCTCAGGATTTCTCCTGAATCATTTTTATTGCACAAATTCAAATGTAAGTATAACATTCTGGTTCTTGAGTTGATATTCTGGAAAATGAGTTTGCCACGTTCCAATATTTGAGGGACATGAGACTGAACTTCAGAAGATATAATGGGAAGGGACAGGCAGAATCCCCAAGGATCCAAAGTAAGCTAAACCCTGGAGCTTCTCATTACACGAGAGCTCATGGATTGGTGAGGATGGTGAACATAATGATAAGAACTTTGCAGTCCATACTCAGTCTCCATATAAGGCTACAATGTGAACAAGATGAGGAGTCACCACCACAGAGCTAACAGCTACTTTAGCAGTCACAGTGTGAAAAACAGAGTGTAACTATAGAGAGAAGAGACGGATGATATCTGAAAACAGACAAGGCTGTGCTGGAACTGAACAGTTTTCCATGTAAGTAACCAAACAAGCACACAGCAGGTGCCATATGCAAAAGTGAGCAAAGAGGAATGAACTGTGTAGATACTATGTGTACAGAAATACAGGTAGTTTGTTAAGAATTCTAAGATGTTGAGATGAAAGAATAGGAAGGAATTTCTATCAAGCCAGACGCCATGTCTTGCTCTTAGAATACTCACATTCAAGAGACTGAGGGAGAGAAATTAGGAATTTTAGGTTAGCCTGGACTACATATCCAGACAATACATCTTTTATTCTTGTTTTCTTTATTTAAATCAATAGTCCGACTGATAGAATATCTTGAACAATATTAAGAAAAGAGACATTTAAAGCCTACACATTAATACTCCTGCTAAGAAAATATGTTCTATAAAGAGAAAGTAATTATTAAGTTACAAATACCGTCTGTCATATTGAAGGTTGTGGCATGAAGGGGTCTGGTGTTTTTTTGTTGATCCTTCTTCACTTTCATGGGTCACTTTACACATCTTAAAAATCAGTCTGGAGGATCCTCAGAAAATTGGACATTGAACTGCCTGAGGATCCAGCTATACCTCTCTTGGGTATATACCCAAAATATGCCCCAACATATAACAAAGACACGTGCTCCACTATGTTCACCGCAGCCTTATTTATAATAGCCAGAAGCTGGAAAGAACCCAGATGCCCTTCAACAGAGGAATGGATACAGAAAATGTGGTATATCTACACAATGGAATATTACTCAGCTATCAAAAACAATGCCTTTATGAAATTCGTAGGCAATGGATGGAACTGGAAAATATCATCCTAGTGAGCTAACCCAATCACAGAAAAACACACATGGTATTCCCTCACTGATAAGTGGCTATTGGCCCAAATGCTTGAATTACCCTAGATGCCTAGAACACATGAAACTCAAGATGGATGATCAAAATGTGAATGCTTCACTCCTTCTTTAAGAGGGGGAACAAGTGTACCCTTGGCAGGGAAGAGAGAAGCAAAGATTAAAACAGAGACAGAAGGAACACCCATTCAGAGTCTACTCTACATGTGGTATATACATATACAGCCACCCAATAGACAAGATGGATGAAGCAAAGAAGTACAGACCGACAGGAGCCGGATGTAGATCTCTCCTGAGAGACACAGCCAGAATACAGCAAATACATAGGCGAATGCCAGCAGCAAACCACTGAACTGAGAATAGGACCCCCGTTGAAGGAATCAGAGAAAGAACTGGAAGATCTTGAAGGGGCTCGAGACCCCTTATGAACAACAATGCCAAGCAACCAGAGCTTCCAGGGACTAAGCCACTACCTAAAGACTATACATGGACTGACCCTGGACTCTAACCTCATAGATAGCATTGAATATCCTAGTAAGAGCACCAGTGGAAGGGGAAGCCCTGGGTCCTGCTAAGACTGAACCCCCAGTGAACGCGATTGTTGGGGGGAGGGCGGTAATGGGGGGAGGATGGGGAGGGGAACACCCCCCAAAAAAAAGAAAAAAAAAAGAAAAACATATAAATGAAAATTCTACACTTACCACTAAAAAGAAAATCTGCTAGATTTTTATAAAAAACTAATGAACAATAAATATACTTACAAAAAAAAAAAGAAAAGAAAAAGTAAAAGAATTATGGGCAATTGCATCTTAAACACGAGTATGCAATTGTATCTAAAACAAATGTACTTTTTGGATGTAGGAGAAATAAACCTGTTTTCCTATACTAACTGATAGCCTGTATATTATTGGTGTGGGACAGTTAATGCTTAGCATTTTTTTTTTCGGAGCTGGGGACCGAACCCAGGGCCTTGCGCTTGCGAGGCAAGCGCTCTAACCACTGAGCTAAATCCCCAACCCCTATGCTTAGCGTTATTAATGAGGAGTATTTATAGTCTTTTTTATTTTGTTGATGCCCCATACTTTTTCCCACTTCTGATGAATTACTACAGGGTTATTTACCATTTCTGTCCTCCTGAGAATATCCCTTATTTTCAGAATGCGGTTTCCCATTTTTAGACTAAGGTTGCTGAAGAGACATGGCTTCCTTGTGATTATGCTGTGTAAAGTTTCTCCTCTCGGGTTGATGTGAACGATACATTTGCTCAATAATAAATTTGAGACTGGTATCTGTATTCTCTGACAATGTGTTGAAAGGTGATCCAAGCCCATTTATATTATAGATTATCCATTGAAAATTCAGGTGTTAGTCTAATGTGATCAGCTTTATGTGTGACTTGGTCTTTTTCCTTCACAGTTTTTGTATTTTTATTTCTCTGTTCACTTAGGCTTTGATGATGATTATGATGATGATTATTTTATTTTTATTATTATTTATTATTATAATTATTATATTTATTATTCTTTTTATTATCATCTTATTATATTATATTATTATATTTATTATTATATTTATTATCATTTTTATTACATTTATTATTATATTTATTATTATTTTATTATAATTCTTATTATATTAATTATATTATATTATTATTATATTTATTATTATTTTTATTATCACTTTTAATACATTATATTATATTATTATTGTTATTATGTGTCTACTTGGTATTTTCTATGATTCTAGTACTTTAACAGAATATTAAAATTTGGGGAATATTGTTCCCAGAAAATCACATACAAATAGTTATTGTAGCTGACTTTATTCTCATGCTTATTATAGTGTCCTGAACTTATGAATCAGGGACCCTGCCTCAGTTGGTTCTGATTGGTAAATAGAGATACTGATAGCCAGTGTCTAGGCAGGGCAGACAGAGCAGGAGTTTCAGGACGCTTGGACAAAGGTCCAGAGAGGAAGAAGACATGGAGATTCTCCAGGATAGACTTTCAGGACAGAGAAGCAGCTGACATAGAAGAGCATGAGAATAAGCAGACCCAGGAGAGCTGCCCAATGGAGTCCAGGGCAAGAAAGATGGGATATAGATTTTAGCAAATAATAACGTGGAAATATAAGTGGGGGATAGTTTAGCCACTCGGAGGTTAGGAAGTGGCCTTGCCATTGAGCTGTTAAAGGCATAGAAAAATATAAAAGCTGTATGTGTGTGGCCTCCATCCATAAGCCCCCTCTCCCTATCCACTTCCTCTGCCCTGTTTTGTTCAAATGTGTTTCCCCCTCCGCAAAAACATCCCCTTGCTGCCTCCCCAGCATGACATTCTATTTCCAGAAGGCCCAGCCTTGGCACGACCAAGGGCTCCTCCATTGGTGCAGAGCACGGTCATGCATTGCTACATATGCAGCTGGAGACGCCAGTCTGTCCATGTGCAGTCTTCAGGAAGTGCTTTAGTCCCGCAGAGATCTGGTTCGTGACCCCTGTTGTCCTTCCTGGGTTGCAAGGCACTTCCGCTCCTTTAATACTTTCTCTCTCTTCTCCAAAGGGGACCCTGTTCTCAGTGCAATGGTTGGCTGCAAGCATCAGCCTCGGTGTTTGTCATGATCTGGGAGAGCCTCTCAGGGGACAGCTATATCAGGCTCCTGTGAGCATGCACTTGTTGGCCTCAGCAATGTTGTTTAGGTTTGGGGGCTGCATGCATGTGGGCTGCATCCCCAGGTGGTGCAGGCTCAGAATGGCTCTTCCTTCAGTCTCTGCTCTAAACTTAATCTCCATATCATGTCCTATGAATATTTTTGTTTCCCCTTTTAATACAGACCATCCTCATTTGCTTCATCTTTCTTCTTGAACTTAAAGCGGTATGTGAATTGTATGTTGGGTAATTCAAGGTTTTGGGATAGTGTGTGTGTGTATGTGTGTGTGTGTGTGTGTGTTTGTGTGTTTTATTTTTGTATTTTATGTGTGTGTGTGTTTGTGTGTTTTATTTTTGTTTGTGTGTGTGTGTGTGTGTGTGTGTGTTATTTGATTGTGGTGTGTGAATTGTATGATGGGTAGTTCAAGCTTTTGGGGTATTGAGTTCTGTGTCTGTGTGTGTGTGTGTGTATGTTTTGTTTTTGTTTTGTGTTTGTGTGTGTGTGTGATTTGGTTGCCTCATTCAGGATGGTATTTTATAGTTTCATTCATTTGCTTATAATTTCACGATGTCATGGTATTTAATTACTGAGGGGCTCTCCATTACGTAGATGAACCACATTTTCTGTACCCATTCCTGTGGTCAAATCATCTGGGTTCTTCCTAGCTTCTGGCTATCATGAATACAGCTGCTGTAAACATAGTACAACGTGTGTCCTGGTTCTATGTTGGGGCATCATTTGGGAATATGCCCAGGAGTGGGGTAGCTAAGTCCTCAGCATATACCATGTCCAATGTTCTGAGGAAAGCCCAGAGTAATTTCCGGAATATTGTACCTCATTTCAATCCCACCAATAATGGAGGAGTCTTACCCTTTCTCCACATGGTGACCATCATCTTCTGTTAACTGAATGTTTGATCTTAGCCATTCTGCCTGGTGTATCCTTTGATTTGCATTACCCTGATGAATAATGACGTTGAACATTTCTTTATGTATTTCTCAGCCATTCAAAATTCTTCTGCTGAAAATTATTTGATTAGATCTGTACCCCATTTTTAAAAGGGTTATTTGACTTTCTGGAACATAATTTCTTGAGTTCTTTGTACATATTGAATATTAATTCTCTTTCAGATATAGGAGGGCAAAGATCTTTTTTCAAGGTATTAGTGGCCATTTTGTCATAATGACAGCGTTCTTTGCCTTGAACACACTTTGCAATTTTACAAGGTCCAATCTCTCAACCCCCTCATCGTAGAGCATAAGCCACTTGTTTGGGGTTCTGTTCAAGAAATTTTCCATAGTCATCACGTGTTCAAGCTTTTCCCCACTTTTTCTTCTTTTATTTTTTTTTCTTTTTTTCAGAGCTGGGGACCGAACCCCGGGCCTTGCGCTCGCTAGGCGAGTGCTCTACCACTGAGCCAGATCCCCAACTCCCCCCCACACTTTTTCTTCTATTAGTTTGTGTATATCTCTTTATTCTCGATGTCCTTAGTCCACTTGGACTTCAGTTTCGTACAGCGTGATAAAGAATGGATGGTTTACATTAATTTACACGCTGACATCTACGTGAACCAACACAGGTGATTACTTGCCTGTCTCTGTACCAATACCATATAATTTTTATCACTATTGCTGGGTATTCAGCTTGACCTTAGGGATTTTGATTTCCCCAGAATTTCTTTTATTTTGAGAATAGTTTTCACTTCCTAGTTTTTTTCTTATTCTAAATGAACTTGCATATTTCTCCTTCTAACTGTATTAATAATTTTGTTGAGATTTTCTTGGGGATTGCATTGAATCTGTAGATTGATTTTGGCAAAGGGCCATTTTTACTATATCAATACTGCCAATCCATGACCATGAAAGGTCTTTCCATCTTCTCAAATTTTCTTCTATTAGAGACATTAAGTTCTCGTCATAAGGCGCTTTCACTTGCCTGGTTTGAGTTGCACGGAGGGTTTTTTTGTTATTTGTGATTATTGTGAAGAGTGTCATTTCCCTAATGTCTTTCTCGGTCTGTTTATTCATGGAAGGTCACTGATCTGTTTGAGTTAATTCTATATCCAGGATTTTCCTGTAGCTGTTTATCACGTGCAGTAGTTTTCTGGTGGAAATAATGGAGTTACTTAGGTATACTATCGTATCACCTGCAAATAGTGATATATTGGCCTCTTCCTTTCATATTTGTATCCCTTTGTCCTTCTTTGTTGTCTGATTGGTCAGGCTAGCATATTGAGCACGATATTGAATAAGTAGGGAGAGAATGGATAGCCTTGTCTAGTCCCTGATTTTAGAGGAAGAGCTTCAAGTTTCTCTTCATTTAGTTTGATTTTTGGCTACTGGTTTGCTGTCCATGACTTTACTATGGTTGAGTATGGGCCTTGAATTCCTATCATTGCAAGGCTTTGGCTATGAAGGGGCGTTTTATTTTGTCAAATGCTTTCGCAGCATCTAATGAGAGTGAAATGTCATTTTTTTCTTTCAGTTTGATTATCTGGTGGATTATGTTGATGGAATTCCATATTGAAATATCCTTGCATTCATGTTATGAAGTCTCCTTGATTGTGATGGATGACCATTTTGATGTGTTCATGGATTTTGTTTGCAATGATTTGATTGAATATTTTTGTCAATATTCATAAGGGAAATTGGTCTGAAGTTCACTTTAGTTATTGGGTCCTTGTGTGCTTTAGGTATAAGCGTAACTGTGGCTTCATCGATGGAATTGGGTAGTGTTCCTCTGTTTGTATTTTGTGGAAAATTTTGGACAATATTTGTTTCTAGGAAGTGCGGATAGAATTTTCCACTAAAATCATCTGGTCCTGGGATCTTTTCCCAATTGGGAGCTTTTAATAATTGTTTCTAATTTTTTTTGGGATTCATGGTACAGTTTAGATATTTTTTCTGACCCTGACTTAACTTTGGTAACTGCTCCCTGTATAGAAAATTGATCATTTGATCCAGATTTTCTACTTTTCTTGAATATAAATTTCAGTAATATGGTATGATGATGTTTTGAATTTCTGCAGATTCTGTTGTTTTGTTTCTCTCTCATTTCGGATTTGGTTATTTGGATACTTTCTCTGTGCCCTTTTGTCATTCTAGCTCAGGTTTAAGTACAGTGTTGATTTGCCCTTGGATCCAGCTCCTGGTTTTATTGATTCTTTGTTGAGTTTGTCTGTGTTTCTCCTTAGTTGATTTCAGACCTGAGTTTGATTATTTCCTGCCTTGTGCTCCTCTCGGGTGAATCTGCTTCTTTTTGCTTTTGAGCTTTTATATTTGTTGTCAAGCTGCTAATGTATGCTCTCTCCAGTTTCCCTTTGGATGCTCTCAGAGCTCTGAGTTTTCCTCTTAGCTCTCCGTTCATTGTGTCCCATAAGTTTGTTTGTTGTACCTTACATTCCTAAAATTTTAAAACATTTTTATTTTTTTTAATTTTTTTCTTTAGTTCTTCCTCTACCAAGTTATCACTGAGTAAAATATTGGTCAACCTCCATGAGTATTTGGGCTTCCTGACATTTTTGTTGTTATTGAAGTCCAGCCTTAGGTCATGGTCGTGTGAGAAAATGCTTGGGATTATTTCACTCTTTTGTATCTGTTGATGCCTCTTTTATGACCAACTGTATGATCAGTTTTGGAGAATGTGCCGTGAGTTCCTGAGAATAAGGTGTATTCTTTTGTTCAAGGATGAAATATTCTATAGATATTTCTTAAATCCATTTGGTTCAAAAGCTGTTAATTTCTCTGTGTCTCTGGTTTCACTTTCCATGATCTGGCCATAGCTGAGTGTGGGTTGTTGAAGTCTCCCACGACTATTTCATTAGCCTGAGCTTTAGTTCGGTTTCCTTTATAAATTTAGGTGCCCTTGGATGTAGCGTATAGATATTCAGGATAGAGAGTTGATCTTGGTGGAATTTTTTCTTTGATTAAAATGAAGTGTCAGGGGTTGGGGATTTAGCTCAGTGGTAGAGCACTTACCTAGGAAGCGCAAGGCCCTGGGTTCGGTCCCCATCTCCGGGAAAAAAAACAAAAAACAAAAAAAAAAAAATGAAGTGTCCATCCTTATCTTTTTTTTTCTTTTTTGATATCTTTTGGTTGAATTAGATACTGGAATGTATCCTCCAGGATGTTTCTACAGACCATTTTCTTGGAAAACTGTTTTCCAGCCTTTTATTCTGAGATACTATCTGTCTTTGTCACTGAGCTGTTTTTCCTTAATGCAACAAAATTCTAGTTCTTCTTTACGTATGCAGTCTGTTAGTCTATGTCTTTTTTGTTGGGGAATTTTGCTTTGATGCTAAGAGATATTAAGGAATAGTTATTGTGGTTTTCTGTTATTTTTTGGTAGAGGTGGAAGTATGTTTGTGTGACTCTCTTCTTTTGTGTTTGTTGCAAGAGGATTACTTGCTTCCTTTTTATAGGGTGTAATTTCCCTCCTTTGTTGGAGTTTCTCATCTATTATCTTTAATAGGGCAGGATTTGTGCAACAATACTGCGTAAATTTAGTTTATCATAAAATATCTTGGTTTCTCCAGTTGCGCTGATTGAAAGTTTTGCAGGGATAGTATCCTGGGCTGGCATTTATTTTCTCTTAGTGTTTTATAAAATGCACTCTGGATCTGATATCCATGGTCTCTGGTGAGGAGTCTGGTGTAATACTTATAGGTATGCCTATATATGTTACCTGACTTTTTCTCTTACTGCCTTTAGTATTCTTTCTTTGTTTTGTGCATTTGGTGTTTAGACTATTATGTGAAGGGAGAAGTTTCTCTTTGGTCCAATCTATTTGGAGAAATGTATGATTCTTTTATTATTATAGGCATTTCTCCCTTTAGGTTAGGGAAGTTTTCTCCTATAATTTTTGATGATATTTACTGGCCCTTCTTTATGGGAATCTTCGCTCTTTTTTATACCCATTATCCTTTGGTTTGATCTCATTCTGTCCTGGATTTCCTGGTTGTTTTCCATTAGGAGCTCTTTGAGCTTTACATTTTCTTTGATGGTTGTGTAAATGTTTTCTACAGTATCTTCTGCCCCTGAGATTTTTATCTTTTTTCTCTTGTATTCTCTTTCTGATGCTTCTGTCTATGACTTCTGATTTCTTCCCTAGGTTTTCTACCTCCAGGGTTGTCCTTCTTTGTGCTTTCTTTATTGCTTCTATTTCCACTTATTGATCCTAGATTTTTTAAATTCCTTCAACTGCTTGACTGTGTTTTCCTGTGATTCTTGAAGGAATTTTGTGTTTCCCCTTTAAGGGCAGCTACTTTTTTACCTGTTTTGTCCTGTATTTCTTGAAGAGTTTTATATGTTCCCTACTCAATGTCCTCTATCATCATCATGAAAAATGATTTTGAATCCACATCTTGCTTTTTCAGTTTGTTGGGATATGCAATATTTGCTTTCTTTGGATAAGGGAGCTCTGATGATGTGAAGTAGATTTGATTTCTGTTGCTTAGGTTCCTGTGCTTGACTCTTGTCATCAGGTTTTCTCTGTTGTTTCATGGTCTTGCTGTCTCTGACAGTGGCTTCACCATCCTGTAAAACTCTATGTCACTGTTCCTATAGACTTCTTTTCTCCCACCAAGATGTGGGTACAGAGATATGTAGGACCAGATCAGCAATGTTTGCAGGCAGAAACAGGAAGTGTCCTGTCCCAGACTGCTCTTGTTTTCTGCGTCCTGAGGACTCCATCCTGGTCGCTTGGAGCAGAAGGGTTGGTCTCGCCTGTGTTCTCAGTTGTGTTACTTTTCCTGGCCACTGGCTTCCATCTCTGGACACAAGTAGATACTGGAAGGATCCCCTCCCTTACTCTCCCAAGGTTCCTGTATCCATAGGGCTCTAAGCAGCTTCCTCTCAGCACAGGAATGTGAGCAGAGGTAATGGTTTCCCCTAAGATCTCAAAATTGTCCATGATTCTGGGAGTCCAGCTTTCTCCCCCACCAAATTTGGGAACAGAGAGCTATTGTACTATGTCATCTCTGGGTGCAGCCAGAAACAGGAAGCTTGTATCTTCTTGATAGTATCATCCTAATAAATGGAAATATCAGGATAGGCATTTCCAGTATATGAAATATATATTGAGGGCGTTGTCATGGGGAGGTGGATACAAATAGATACAAAATACACTTGAATAAGCGTGGTGTATTAAGATACATCTTGACTGGAATATGTGGAGAAGAATGACAGAGTCTGTATTATATAAAATGGATTATGAAATTGAGTGCAAAAATTCTTCTAATAAACATAATATAATTTTAAATTGAATCTTCTTCATCATTTATTTATATAACACATCTTCACTAGACATCTAGAATTTCTTCGATTATGATACATTAAGGATGCAAATAAGAAAAAAAATGAATCTTCCATAAACAGGCATTTTAGATTTTTTGTTGCATCTTAAGCAGAACCATGGATAATTCAGAGAACATAGGGGAAATCATTACCTCTGCTCCCTTAATGTAAAGGGAGAGAAGGAACTTAGAGTGTTGTCAATCCTGTCCTCACAGGTACTTACTTATATAATGGGTACATGGTCTTTATTTTCAGTGAGCTGTGTTTTGGTGGGGGTAATCTGAGTTTGAATTTTGTAATTTATTTCCGTGTTTTATAACTTATTTTACTATTTCACTAATCTTTTATAAAGATTTATATTTTATTCAGTGAGTTTATTTTATTTATATTTCATTTCAGCATTTCTGCTGAGATTAGATCTCTCCAAAGTAAATGAACTAAAGAAACCGATTTTGATATTTTACTGACATACCAGATTACCGCAGAGAATGTGGCTATTTGATTATAGGAGAGCATTAACTATGCTTCCTTTGGTATAGAATATGAAGTTGAAACCAAAGCACATGTTAAATAATTCAAATAAGGTATTAAGTATAAAGGTGAATCTTGTAATTGGATAGATTCACTATCATTATAATTAGACCTGATATGATGTAGAGAATTACAAAGAGTTAATATGTGACTATTTCAATACAAACACCTAATATACAGTGACTAATTTCAGTTTCACTGACCTTTTGGTTTGGTCACAAGCCTTTAACGGCTAAGGTATTTTTTTAGCCTCTTATGTGGAGTTCTCACGCACACTAAGTGTATTAACTCTATAGTATGCAGGAGAGTTCAGAAAGCTCATGGCTAAAGTATTACATCTAGATATTATAAGCATAGAAAAACTATTGTTCTAAAATAATTTTAATTAATTTGCTAATTAATTTTTTCCCATAAGTAAGAGTAAATCCGAGGAAGAGAGAGACTTCTTTGTATCTTACTTGAAAATAAGTGAAAGATGAAAAGAATACAGGTGGTCAATTTTTTAAACACCATTTGACTTTTACTTCACTAGAGATTATTATTTGCTTCACCATAAATGGTATAGTCAAATCACCAGATAGAAATGTACAGTATAAATGTAAATAAGTGAATGTTCGGTAAGTGTTTGTGTCCTCAATGAAATAATACCAGGGAAAACACTATCATCCAAAGAGCCAAAACAGAAGGGTCTCCATGATGTGCATCATAAACATAAATTAAAGAGAAATCAGTTGCCAAAACAGTGAGCATAAAATGATGTAGAGACATAGCCATCAACAAAAGGAAGCTATATAATATTATCAGCAGAGGTTGTGCTAGTTAGCTAAGCAGGGTTTTTAAAACAAATATACAAATGTAATGAGTAGTGCATAAAATAGAAGAATGGGTAGCATTATAGCACTGTGGCTATAATGAACTAAATTAATTCCCACATAATCACTTTCCTCTAAAATAATCCAGGTACTAATTCTGAATTCATAGAAATGCTCTCGGATAGTATTAGGAAATATTAAATTTGGAGATTGTATAAAGGTTCCCTGGCTAAGGATGGTTGTTTGCCAAGCTGAGCTTGAACTGCTGAGATCAATCCCTACATGAAAAAATCTAGCAATGGTGTCTATAAATCTCACCTACACGTGAGAAAGGATGATAATGCATCTTTGTTCAGAGGAGATACTCAAGCTTAGTTTGCCTTTCATAGTAAGGTAAGTTCTTGTCCCAACTTTATATTTATAACTGACTTAATTTCTAATCAACATACAGACACAAGAATTCCACATTCTTTTTTCTGATTCCACATAATCAGAAATTAAAAATTGGCATAAAATATTGAGAAATAAATAAAAATGAATATTTGATACAAAAATAGTGGTGATCATTTCAGGACATATCAGAGCTAAGTTGCATGGTTAGATAGTTATGTCCCTTTTTCAATATGCTTTTATTTCCTTAGGAGTTATGGGGTTGTTTAACTGGTTTATCTGTTCCTGGTTTAACTTCAGTGCCTGGTATCTGTCCAGGAAATGTCCATTTTTAATCTGTAAGCGCCCAAACACAAACACACACACACACACACACACACACACACACACACACACACACACACACACACACAAACACACACACGGAGGTCAAAGGACAACTTGCGAGGGTCAGCTCTCTCCTTCCACCACGTGGGTCCTGGGTATCAAACTTAGGTTGCCAGGCTTAGGAAAAGCCTGGGTCAAGCATATTCAAACCATGATGATGCCTTTATCACTATAGGCTAGTTTTTGCTTCCTGGAATATACACAAGGACTCAGGGTACAAGCTCTTGTCCCTACTGTCTTCTTTCACGATTTCAAGTTCAGTCCTTGCTTCTGCCTGGCTGTAAGGTGGCTGTGAGCTTTCTTTTGGCTCCTTCCAGGCAGAGTCATAGAGGAGGATCAATAAAAATCAATCAGTATATTCCACACATTACTGTATTAACATGGGTCTCCAGGGCAAGGTCCATCATTGCAGGGCAATAACCAGGATAGCTTTTACTTGCTCCTAAGAATGTTTTTTAAAGATTCTCTTCTTATCAGCCTTGTATACAAAACAAGTTCCAGGCCAGCAAAAGATATGTTGTAAGATCTTGTCTCAAACATAATGCAACAAAATACAATAAATACAATAAAATATAATAAACACAAGAAAAATAAATTTTTATAGCTATGATCATAGAAAGATTATTTGTCCTCAACATTTATGCTTGCATGTCAGAACAGGATTCAATGTATAAGTGTCTTAAAACTCTTCCAGGCAAGCCACACATCCAGGAAGGGGCTGATGTGAGGGGATCCACACTGAGTTGTAATAACCTAAATCTGAGCTGTTCTCGCCATACTGAATGTGTTACCTTTCATCCTCTGTGGCTAAGACCTTGTATGAACAACCCAAGAAACCTAGGTTCTCCCCTTTTGTCTTCAACTCATTAAGTCTCTCAGAAACCACGTTAGGAACCCCAGTGTGTTCCGTTACCATAGCCTTTCCCTGTCTGAGGCATCTCATCTGTAAAATAAGAATAAACAGCCCCTTTTGTTTAACAAACACTTAATGTGGCTGAGACCCGGGAGCTGTCCCAGGTGCTGAACACAGAGTACAGCCAGACACAGGTTCAGTGCTCATGAGAGTTAAAAGCTGATCTGGGAGAGATCCATAATCAATACGATGATATATGTATATAATAAAGAACTTGTAAGTGGAAAAAGCTTGAAAGAAAGAAAAATAAATCAAGGAAAGAACAGAGAATAAAAAGAGAAGATATAGTTGTGGTTAGACTGGAAATCACGCCCACTGCAAATCAGGCAGGATGGCACAAGGTCACTTCCGAAATAAATAACTCTAAAGTTCCAGTTCTGTGCTCAGAAGAAAAAAAGTGCCTATTAAAGATAAAACTTTTAAAAAGTTTTGTTTTTTCCCAGACAACATCTAATGGAATTGCTAACCAACTGGACTAATTGAAGAAATGTTAAAATGGTGCCACAGAGACGACATAGTAATTAAGAATGCAAACTGCTTTTACAGAAGATCTGAGTTTGGATTCAGGCTCCCGTGTCCTGTGACCCACAACCACTTGTTATTTCAGCTCTGGGGATCTACCTCCCCCTACTGGCTTTCTTGGACATCATGCTCTTATGTGTATACACACACACACACACACACACACACACACACACACACACACAAACACGTACACTCACCGAGATAATTAAAAATTAAAAAGTAGACTTTGAAAAAGAATGTTACAGAAGAATCATTTAAGGAGACAAAATAATGAGTCAGAAATTGATATTCACACAGAAATCAGTGCATGAGGAACAGAATAATTTAAACAGAACTAAAATTAACATCTTCAGTCATGATTGCTCTGCAACATGAAATAATAGCAATATTGTAGAGGGCCACAATAACATGCGCGACCACTAGATGGCGCTGGCTTCCACTGCGCCCCACGTGGAAGGCCAAGTCAGTCAAGATGGCGCCAACCTTCGCTGCGCCAGCTAGCCCCCCTATCAGGAAGTTAACTGTGCGCATGTACAAGAGTGCCTTCCTGCCAGGTCTTTGCCCATTCCGGGGCATGCCTGATGAGATCATGAGTAAACAACCAATCAGGCGTGGATGCGTGCCCGAGGGTTAAATAGGCGCGCCTGCCTGGCGCGCGGGGCTTCTCCATGAGATAGGAATAAAGTATCAGTCATTGCAAGAATTTCTATGTCTCTCGTGCTTCTTGCCGGCGGAAAGTCGCGCGCGGGACACAATATATGTTCACATCTGAAGTAAATATAAAATAGACAGCAAGCTAGAGCAGGTGGGAAGGAGTAATTGGAAATATAAGATTCCACAGGCTACATATTAATACAACTAAAGAAGTATTTAACTAGGGGTGAGTCTGTATTCTTTGACACATATTGTAAATACCAGGTGTGGTGGGAACACATAAAACAAGTGTCTTAATTTTTTTAATATATCTCGATGCTGAGGAACAGGGATACCAGAATATCTGCTTTCATCCTGCTACTAGAAAAAGAGTGGCCTCATCTTTACTGCCCATTCTTGGGAAGGTGAAAAAAAAAAAGCCGGGTTATGTCTACTGGGTTTGAAGAACATGTGGACTGTGACGAGTTGGTATCCAAGTGCCTGCAACATCTACAAAACACAGTACTGGGGAGAACAGTGAAAGATTCAAAGAAGATCACACTGTGCCTGGGCCTCCTTCTGCTGATTCTTCTACTGACAAACTTGGACAGGTAATTCCCCACACATTCCAGGTTCACATAAACCTTCCTCTCTTGCCATAGAGATCTCGGATCTTCCACTTTTCCAGGGGTTTCTGGAACTCTCCAAATGTTTCCAAGGATCTATAGGTCATTCCACATTTGCCCAGGTGTCCATTGTCTTCCCACAGATCCTGAAAAGAAATCACACATTCTCCTCTTCCAGAAGGAGTGTCTTTTTTTATTCCATCTTTATTAAATTGGGTATTTCTTATTCACATTTCAAATGTTATTCCCTTTCCTGGTTTCCAGGCTAACATCTCCCTAGCACCTCCCACTCCCCTTCTATAGGGGTGTTCCTCTCCTGATGCACCCCCACATTATGCCCTTTCCCAACAATCCCATTCACTGGGGAGTTCAGTCTTGGCAGGACTAGAGACTTCCCCTTCCACTGCTGCAGGACTCCCAGCTGCCGAGATGGTTCTGTTCTGCGCATGTGCACACACGTGTGCTGATGAGGCCGCAAACCCTCTATTCCTCTGGGAGAACGTTGCCCTAGAGATATAACAGCCAGAATATAGGCATCGAGGCCCTGACAGCCTGAGAGTTCTGCAGAGACTGAGAGTCTCCACTGCCCCTTCTGTGACAATCAGTGTTGAGTGTCTGGGAATTCTGAAGTGGCTTTTGTTGAATCGACTGACTTGTTAGCAAAAATGTGAGAGCATCAGTAACCCACGCAGAGGTGGCTCATATCTCACAGGTGACATGCGGGGCACTTGTGCTTGCCCAGATGCCCTTCTATGGTGTGGATGTGTTTCTCTCCCTCTCCAGGCAGGCTTCGGTGCAGGGAAAAATTCTGTCATCTCTCTCTCCATAAAAGGATTTTCAGCTCCGGTTTGAAGTCAAACCAACAGCCATGTGTGCTGTGGAAAAACAACGAGGACACATTCTTTTACGTATGCAAATGTATTCCGAGTGATACTTTGGATTTATAATTGTAAGATTATTACCAGCAGGTAATGAAATTAAGATTTAAATATCGTGCTCCATTTACATGGCAGTTAAGCCTTTGGCTGAATCATGAATCAGCACATTGTTGCTTAAATACTAATCGGGCTGTGATGACTTCCCGTAATAAGTTAGGGCTTGGGGGAAAAATAAGATTTCCTTTGCTACTTGCCATTTTAGCTCAAGACAACTTTGAGGCTTCAGGGTTTCCATTAAAAGGAGGAGATGGTGGAAGCAGTTCTCCCAGCTCCGGGTGAGAGTCTAATTCTAGACCTGGGTAATTAGATCAACAGTTAGATCTAACTGCAGACACACAATAGGATGCAGTTCTGGCTGATTAGCCACACAAAGCCATTAGGTGGATCAATGAAAACTAAGCATTTCTTTTCCTGAGCAGAACAATCCGCACTGCAGCTGCGCGTGGGTGGCTGCAGGCTCCAGTCTCTACAGGTGCTCTCTGAGCCACCTGCAGGTATAGGATGGGATACAGTCTTTGTCCCAAGCCTACAGTGAAGAGGTCCTCATCCAGTCTCCGGGCTAGAAGGAACTGAAGTTCTGAGATGTCTTTGTTCAGGTCCGCACAGCAAAGGGCAGGGCAGAGAGAGATTCACTCTCGGTATGTCTGATGCTTTAAGACATCTTCAGAGACACTGCTGCAAATCTCCACCCCCAACCATTGATCCCAAAGCAAGAGTGACCATCAGGATATCTGAGACTTGATTTCCATCTGCACGGAGAAAAACTTCTGTACGAGTTGAAGTCTCTTCTAGGGTGCACAAGGAAAACCTTCCTCCAGGCCCTCCCACCAGCTCTGGGGGGGCGGGAGAGGGAGCAGGCAGGGTCCCCCCATCTTGACAGCTGCAAGGCTGTTTCAGGCTCAGTCCCCACCTTCCGGGTTTAGGGTGGGTTGAGGGTGGGGTGTGGAGAGCCCTGCCTGGACTATCTGAGATTGAAGAACACACGGAGGGGCTCTAGGCCACGTGCGCCCTCTAGCGCCAGTCAGAGGGACGACATCTCCGTGAGATCTCACCTGGGAGACCTGCATCCACCTCTTACCTGGGCACAGCCTTATCCCTCCAATTTGAGAGGGCCGCCTGTCCTTTGTAGGTCCGTGAGCGCCTAATAGGGCTACAGGAAGAGCGTTTAGCTGCACAAGTCTTGGATTTGGTCTTCAGCGCTACTTAAAGAACAAAACAGGACATTTCGACCAACCCCTTTCTTTTTACATCAAAATCGGATAAATGGAGCCTAATTGCAGTTTCTACTTATGTATTTTATCTATCCATTTCTTTCTGTCTTTCTTTCTTTCTCTCTCTTTCTTTCGTTCTTTCTTTGTGTGTGTGAGAGATATGTATGTGTACTCATGTGTTTGAATGTGTATTGTGTTGGGTTGGGGATTTGGCTCAGTGGTAGAGCGCTTACCTAGGAAGCACAAGGTCCTTGGTTCGGTCCCCAGCCCCGAAGGAAAAAAAAGAATGTGTATTGTGCAGACATGTGTATATGTGTGATATGTTGTCATAGATTTTCATTGCTTTGCTATCAGATTCTCCGCAGCAAGGTCTTTCAGTCAAATTCAGACTCATTGATATGACGATCTGCTTGCATTTTCCTCTCTGGATTCCCTAACTCTGCCGTCCCAGGCTTTAATTATAGGCAACCTCCACACCCACCCCCTCTGACCCCTCCCCCTATTTATGTGGGTTTCCAGGGGAGGGGAGTTGTACCTAGGTCTCTGTGCTTCGATTGAAATTGCTTTAGTTGTGGATCCATCTCCCTGGCTTCTGCAGTGTATGTCGGATGCTCATATTTGACTGAGCGAGTGTTTTGAAATTGCAAAGGAAAGATACCTAAGCCATCTCAGGCCAGGGGGCCATGGCTCTTGGTGCATTTGGAATGTAGGTGGCGGTCCTCAACCTCATCAGTGTCTCTGACGCTGAAATTGTAACCTTTTCTTTTTCTTTTTCCTTCTTCATTTTTTTTAAAATCAGTGTCTATTCATTATCCACACTTCTGGATTGCATCAAGACAACTTCCTTTAACCATGTCACGTGCTTTACCCTATCCGAACTTCCTGCTCACCCCCGACTCCCACCCCCTGCCTAGTCTCCTTCCTTCTCCAGGCCTTTGTCTGCCTTCGTGACATATGGACATATTTGGGTTTTTTTTTTGATCTGTTAAGAACCCATAAAGATTCTGTAAAAAATTAAAAGACTCACAAACGAGACAAAAATTACAGTATTTGCTTCTCGGTGTCTGGTTGATTTTGCTTAATGCGGTGGTCTCAGGTTTTCCTACCAAAGACTTAATTCCATCTCTTTTGTGGCTGGATAAAATTCCATTATTTTGTGTACCAGGACTTATTCAATGGTCTATTGATGGATGCACAGGCAGATTCCACATCTTGGCTACTGAGAATAGTGCCACAGTAAGCCTGTTGTGCAGGTGTCCTCTGATGTGTTGCCTCTGAGTCCTGTGGGCTCGGTGTCCAAATGCTCATGCTGACTGCCATTCACCGAGAGGCTCTGAGCCTAAGCTGTGTGCTCTCTCTTTGTATGGAGGCTTTGCATGAGATGACTGTGTGTGTGTGTGTGTGTGTGTGTGTGTGTGTGTCTGTGTGTGTGTGTCTGTGTGTGTTCGGTGAATGACTGTACCCCCTACATTGGGACTCTTCATGGAGTTTATGAAAGCTATAGCTGTGTTGGTAAGAATTGGAGATAGATGTTTACAGCACCCCATCCCTCTATCCCTCCTTACCCCTCTGCTTCCTTCTGCTCCTTTTCCCTTCCCCTTCTTCCTCCACTCCCCCTTTCAAGACAGCGTCTCACTATATAGCCAAGGCTGGCCTCATGCTTGCAATGATTCCCCTGCCTCCGCCTTCCAAATACCAAGAAGTCCTTTCATTGGAGGAAGAGAAAGACTTTCAGAGGTGCAGTTGTGGGCATGAGTTGTCAGGAGAGGAGTAGACACCAGACTGTCCGTCTTAGTACAAGGAAACTAGGACCAAAGCAGATAGCATTGGGCACAGTGAGGTTGGCCACTGTGCCCACTCCCTGTCCCCCGCACCTAGAACCAGAGCTCTGGGAAGTCATGTTTTCTAAGGCATCAAGTCATGTCAGTTGTCAGATAGAACATGGCACAGGGATCCTTGGGAACATGTAAAGCAGAAATTATTAACTACAATTTCTAGTCTAGGAGAAGAAAGGACACCCAGGTTGTGTGTGTGTGTGTGTGTGTGTGTGTGTGTGTGTGTTTGTGTGTGTGTTCATGTGTTAGGTCATAGCAGGAAACAGGGTGGATAGCTGGATTTCAAGATTCTCTGACATTTGAGTATTTTCCTGAGCTTCTGGGTAGAGATATGGCTGTGTGGGTCTGTTTGGTATCTGATCCTTTAAGTAGAGAAGGGCTTACATTGGGAGGGCCCATCCCAAGCAAAATGGACAAATACCAAATGGTTTCCCTCATTTTGGGGGCCCTAAAATACTTTAAAGATTCATTATGCTCATAGGAAATGGGAGAAGCAGGACTGGGGCTGGAAGGGGGTTGAATAGACCTTGCTGGATGCAGAGGAAGAGGTGCTGCTCCTCTGTTAGCCAGCAGACTTGCCAGGACAGCATCAAGTGAACAGGCAAACCATGTTGTCATCACTTGGGGGGACCATGGTGAATTAGGATGAAAAGCATCTCTCCTGTCACAAGCCAGATTCCCCAGGGCCTCTGGGCCATCTCAGACACTGACTAACAAAGGCATCAATATCAGAGCTGAGAGATCCACATCTGAATCTAGTCACATTCCTCAGTTTCCCCTCTGGAAGAAACAGATCAATTACAGTCAGGACCAGCTTCGGCACAGCCTAAGTTCCAGCTGCCTTTTCCACCACCAGCCTTGTTAGTGAAGGTGATCTGGCACTGATGAGTGGGATGCATTCTTGGGTTATGGTTATTCTAATACAATCAGTGTAGGAGACAACTGTTGCTGGACATAGCACCGTAGGCATCACCATGCCTGGTTGGTTTCTATTAATATCATTCATGAATCACAGGATTTAATGGATGGAGGGGTGAAAAGGTTTTGTGGCTGTGGGTCCACTTCACTACTGGGGACTTGGCAGGACATGGTCTACCCTGGACTTTCTCCTCTCTCTCTCTCTCTCTCTCTCTCTCTCTCTCTCTCTCTCTCTCTCTCTCTCTCCTTCCCAGCTATCGGCAGCTAGCATCTTTATTCACCAATCAGAATTAACTGCGGGCAGGTTCCCAGAAGCTATGTGCAGACTTTCTCCTACAAACTTATTTGGGGAACCCAATTAGTATTAGAAAACAAGCAGCTACAATCTCCTCTTACAAGGTGTGTCAACTCGACCACTGAAGGGAGTTGAGCCAGAGACTGAGGAGGACAGCTAAGTTTGACCTCTGACCTCCCATGCTTATGCAACCATACACACGTATGTATTCATTTATTTAATTCCAGAGCAGGATATTGGCATGGAAGGCAGGGAGAGTGGATCTGGGAACAAGTAGATAAAGAGAAACAGGTATTTGTAATCACCACAGAGAGCTCCCTTCTTTCCTCTCAGAACAAAGGAGACGACAGCCAGAGTGTCCTCTGCCTGACTCTGTAGGGGCTTCTCAAGGGCAAACCCCAAACCTGCAGCGTTTCCCCCCAAGTCTTTGTTCCATGATGCAGCAGTGTGCATTAAGTTGAAAACAAAAACAATAACAAAACAACAAAACTCCCCCAAATAGGGCTAAAAGTACCAAGAAAGATTAAAACCATCTTGTTTAACAAGAGACACCTGTTTATTCCTGTTTGATGAACGGGTGTTTCTCCAATAGTTAGGATTTTTTAAAATTATTATTAAACAATATAGAAATAGAGTAGAAAGGATGTGAATGAGACAAGAAGCGGTTGCTGGTCCTCTGGGGAAACGCTAGGTAGAATCAGGCAAATTTTAATTTTGAGAAAGCTCAGGTTTGACAATGCGGGCTGTGTGTTATTTCATGGTTTCTCGTGAACTCATCTGAACTTTGGTTTTGCATATGTGCACTGAGTCACCCTTCTGTCTTGGACCTGTGTGGTGTTTTGCATGCCCAGGGTGCACTTCATTCCTCAGACAGATACACTCAGGATTCTGTCAGGTGCTAAGCACAGGTTGGTGATAGTCCCACATGGTCCTCTCTTTGGTGAGCCTGAGAGAGAATGGGTCAGGGGTCAGCTAATAATGCAGACCTTTTCATGCAAGCGGCAGCTTTATAATGTTTTATTTATTAAGAAATGGTAATTTACTTTAATTAATTTGTTAGTTAATTAATTAGTTAATCAATTAGTGTTTGTGTGTGTGAGCTTGCCACTGCACATATGTGGACCTCAGGTCCTCCGGCCTGGCAGCAAGGGCCTTGACCTGCTGAGAATCTCACCAGCCTGGAGCAACATGCTGACCAAAGGAGGCAGTTGGCCTTGAATGAAGTGTTTTCTTTTTCTTTTCTTTTTCTTTCAGAGCTGGAGATCAAACCCAGGACCTTGCACTTGCTAGGTAAAAGCTCTACCACTGAGCCCAATCCCAACCCCAGGTGTTTTCTTTTTAATCTCTATAATTATTGTCTGAGAATTTATATAGATGCATGTAAGGCCTATTAGTTCAAATCCAGCCCTTCATTCCCTCCCTTCCAATTCCCTTGTAGCAATGTCTGTGTTACAGGAACTTCTTCCTCTGCCGATGGTCTCTTCATCTCCGATTTACAGGCTTCTGAATCAGAATCATACAGAATCTGTGTCATTATAGACGAGCCAATCGGTGCCATTCTGTTTGTCCATACAAGCATGAACAAGCCTCAGAATTGTGAGCAGCCCGGTCATATGGGAAAGCGAAGCTGGCAGAGAGGACTAGGTTGTTAGTGCTGACTGAAGACAAGATGGGTTCAGGGTTAGCGTGTGTGCTCTTCATGAAAGAAACAGCACAGAGGAAGAGTGTAGATTGGAAAGGTGCAGCTTGGGAGGCATCAGACATGTACTGTTGGCCTTGTGGGGACAAGGAGCCATTAGGTAAGGGAAAGATCACCAGGGATAGCTTCAGCCACTGCTTTTGGCTAGCAGAACCCTGTTTATAATCCTCATCTTCGAGGATGTAAAAGAAAACTGCCTGGAGTCAGTTGATCCATCAGTAACCATCAAGAGTGTGTCCACTATTCCAGAGGGACCCAGAAAAAGCCTGATTGTGGAAGATCCTTTGCCTTCTAGAGATAGAGACTCCTCCCCGGCAACACTGGGCAACCCATCTACGTCGGTAAGGGCCTCCCACTAACTCCAGATCAGTGGTCCTTAACCCTTGGATTGAGACCCCTTTGTGAGCTCAAATGGTCCTTGCACAGGAGTCACATATCATATATCCTGTATTCCAGACATTTACATTACAATTCATAACTATAGCAAAATTAAAGTTATGAAGTAGCAATGAAATAATTTTACAGTTGGTGGAGCTGTATGAAAAGGTTACATTAGGAATGTTGAGAACCTCTCTTCCTGACCCCTCTAAGTTATGCCTGTCGGTATGGACTGGAGGTATAATCCCTTTTATTCAATCAGGCAAAACCAGAAAAACCAAACACCACCATAAGGTTATGAAGGATAAACAGCCACTGCACCCACAGTGTCAGGACTGCTGTCATCTTAGACAAAAAATGTCATAATGGAAAGCACGTCACACCATGACCATCCCCCTAAATGAAAAGCAGAGGAGAAAAACCAGTTACCTGGTGGTGGCACCTAGAGAAAACCATTGTCAGAATCATTAGCAAGGATTTTAAAGCCAGGATTCAAGCGTCGTCAATGAGAAACTTCCAAAAGAAAAGGATACCCATTATCTTGGTGATGTAATAGAATAAATAGGAGAAAATCGAATAGGAACTCACTGAATTACAACAAACACTAAGAGTAGGAATTAAAGGCATGTCTGGGCAGATGAACAATGAAGTGGAGTTTAGAGCAGGCAGAAGGGGCTGGGGAGACGGCTCACTGCTTAGGATCTTGCAGAGGATCAGGGTGCAGAGGATCTGACGGACTCTTTGGTCAAAACACACACACACACACACACACACAGACACACATACACACACAAGCACAAACACACTCACATACACACACATACACACACAAACACAAACACACACACACATACACTCACATAAACACACACACACATACACACACAAACACACACAAACACACACACTCACATACACACACAAACACACACAAACACACACACACACATACACTCACATAAACACACACACATACACTCACATAAACACACACACATACACACACAAACACACACAAACACACACACTCACATACACACACACATACACAAAAACACAAAAACACAAAAACACACACTCACATAAACACACACACAAACAAACACACACATACACACTCACATAAACACACACACACATACACAAACACACACACACACACACACACACACCATAGAGATAAATTTAAAAAAAATTAATAAAAGAAGTAGCCAGGTATGCCCTTTAATCCCAGCACTCAGAAGCAAGCTGATCTCTGTGAGTTCAAGGCCTACCTGGTTTATACAGTGAGTTTCAGGCCAGCCCTACCTACATAATGAAACCCAGTGTCAAAATAAAACAGAGAAGAGTGTTCTATTTATTTCTGATAATGTAGGCAACAGAGAAACTATTTCTACAGAGAAAGAACTTATTGTTGAGAGAATCAGTGGGCTGGAAGGAGACCCCAATTCTTTGTGTCACTAACTCCATCACAGCCTCTGCAGGAAGCAAGAATGGGTACAGCTAAAAGGAAGCAGGACGATCATAAGTAAAGCTGTGGACACGCATCAGCCCATCAGCAACAGAAGCAGGCAGAAAACCAGCTGGGATGGGATGGCTTCACCAGCCAATGTCTCTTACTGACAGTCCCTAGTAGCACCAGGTTGTTCTTTTCCTTCAAGTACCCTGGACTTTTCAGACACTCAGAAACCACAGAACAAAGTGTGGCAAATGCCTAAGAAAGGATGTCCTGTGGGACATATTTGTTTATACAGGTTTCATGTAGCCCAGGCTGGCCTCAAACACACTATGCACCCAAGGATGATTTTGAACTCCTGGCTCTCCTCCTGGTAATGGGACTATGGGCATGTACCACCACACCAGGCTGATGAGGTTCTGTAGGTGGAGCCCAGACCTGTGTGAGAGCCAAGTGAGCACTCTGTCCACTGAGCTGCATCTCCATCCCCTCAGGATGTCTTCTGCTAATACAACAAAACTAAAATAGACATCTTCAATGAGAGACAACAGGAGTCTCCCAGTCCAGAAACATTAAATTACACATTCTCAAATAATAGATACGTCAAGAAATAATGAAACTATGTAACAGTTAGAAAAAAAGAAGAAGATAGGAAACATACTATAAAATGTGTGAGACATAAGCGTGAAGGTGCTAAGAGGAAATTTTATTTACAACACTACTTCTCAGATTAGAAGCAAAGACCAGCAACATAATTTTGATCTACACTGAAAACATGAAAATAATCAATTCAATGAAAAAACAATTGTTTAAATGAACCCCAAAACACTAAAAATAAGAAATTAACAACAACAACAAAAAGCCAAAGAAACACAGTTAGTTTTCTTTTTTAAAGCAAAGAATGGTATTTTTTCGTCTTGATTAGACCTAGATAGAAAAATATAAGGTCCATACTGTTTGGCGATTAAAAAAAAATTGCCGTGTTTTAGAGTTTTCCAGAACACTGAACCTGGTACCGCAGACAAAAATTTAAAAAAATTATTCATCGTTTAAACCCTTATTAAGGACAGTGTTTATACTCAACTTGTCTCTCCTATAATCTGTTTAATATCAGACAAGATTTCCAAGGTTGTCATATGGAGATTATGCAGTGTTGAAATGGAAGCACAGCATTGTATTCCCAACACAGACTCTGGTTGAGAACATCATTGTTTTTATCACGAGGAAACTAGCACAAGATCCAAGTCCAGTCTCCCGAGGCGTTGTCCCATCTTAGAGCCATTTCCTCAGACAGCACTTCCCATGTGTCATATTTTTCTTCAAAAATCGAAACAGACTTGTTTGCTGCACTGTTTGGTTTGCCGTGCTGTTTGGGAGATCCTGGACCATCAGACATGTCAAAAGTTTTCCCCCACACCCCCAAACTACAGCACTGGTATCAGTATAGAGGAAATAGGAGAGACAGAAATGAAAAAAAAAAAAAACCTGTTGTTGTTTGGAGAAGAGTCATGTAAGTAGGCCAAGCTGACTTTGGACATTCTATATAGCCCAGGTTGACCTTGGATTTACTATGTAGCCCAGGATGGCCATGGACTTACTCTGTAGCCCAGGCTGGCCTTGGATTTACGATGTAGCCAAGGCTGTCTTTAGACTTACTATGTAGTCCAGGCTGGATTTGAACTTGTGATCTTTGTGAGTATAGAGAATATAGGTATGCACTACCACAATCATCTTGGTATCTGTTAGTATGAGTGACTCAGCTGTGGCCCCTCATTCTCCTGGCTCCCTCAACATCAACAACAGCATCCACAATCACCCATTAGGATAATTCCATCCTTTAACTCATCTGTTATGGTAAGACTTTACAGAATAGATAGTCAGCAGGGTCCTCCTACTTATTAGAACACATTTGTGTGGAGGTATTTGAGTGATTGTTTGAGTGAGCCAGTCATACCTTAACCTGATTCTGATATTATTACCAAGACAGAAAAAAAAAAAAAAAAGAATAAGAAAACAAAAGTAGAGAAGATGGGTCCAACACTTGGACTTGAAACTTAGCAGTTGAGGAGATGGCTCACAGGTCTCAGTTAAATGATAGATAGGCTTTGTCGCCAACATGGAATCCCAGTCCAGGGAGGTAGAGATAGGGCAGGTCCCCAGAGCAAGATAGCTGTCAAGACTAGTCATATTGGTGAACTCTGTGTTTGACTGAGAAATGCTGCTTCAATGAATAAGGTAGAAGAGAAAATGGATTAGTCCCTACATTATACACTGCACGTGCATGTACACACACACACACAAACACACACACACACACACACACAAACACACACACACACACAAAGAGTAACAAAACAAAACCTTGGACTTAATGCATTGCCTCCAGTGTAGTAGCACATAGTAGGAGATGGGGATCTAATTAAGTGTTCCTTTCCACCCCCACAAAGACCAACATACTTATGAACCCTCAGCCCTGGGTCTGTACAATCTGCAGAGGACTCCCGGATGTTTAGTTTAGTCTCCTCGCTCTGTAACATATTCTGTTATTCTGTTTCAGGAATCCTCAGCTGGGACTCGGTAGACTTCAGCCTTACTCCCACTCTTGCACCCAAGACAACTTTCAGTTGTCATGAACTGATCCTTGGAATTCCCTGCCAAGGTACCCTGACTTGCATTTCTCACGAGTCCATGCCATGAAGCCAGAGAATGTGCGGCTGTCTTACTCTCCCCTTTATTAGCTTAGAGTATTGGGAAATTGGTTTGAAATTTAAAACTCAATTCCCTCATGTATAAGTGAGCAGGAGAACAATTCCAGTTCATCAGATCTACATTACAAGTGAGTTAGAAAAAAACATCAAAACGATTAGTGCCAATGTGTTTTATGAATGATAAGCAGTATTATTTGTATGATTTGTAATATTGGAAATTATTGTACCAGGAACATAACAGTTTTCATTATCTTTGCACAGATGCTGCGAGATCTGTGGATCTAGGATGCAGAAATGCTTCCTTTTTTGCTTTATTTCCAAGAAGCATTTCTTTCTGCTCCAATTATTTTTTTTAACTTACATTCCACTCCATCTCCCCTTAGGTGATTGGGTTAGAACAGGGTTTGGTGAGAGGGGTTATAAAACATGTTACAGAATATATCTTCAACATCAACTGTTGAGTTCAAATGGAGGCACCCTCCATGGATAAGCCATGCTCTCCTTGAAGCTATTGATTTCTTTTTTTTTTATTTTCATTGATTTCTTTTGATGGCTAGTCTTGGAAGAAAGAACCTCCCTCGAGGAGCTTCCTCCATCAGAGTGGCCATGACTATGTCCAGGTGGCTATTCCTTGACTGTTAACTGATGTTGGAGAGCATGGTCTACTGTGGGCAGCACCAACTTATGCAGGTGGGTCTGGACTCTGTAAAGGTAGTTGAATGTGAGCTTAGAAGCAAGCCAGTGAGCAGTCTCTGTACTTTCTGTTTCACAATCCTGTCCTGGTTTTCCTTGATGATGGGCTGGAACAGATAAGATGAAATGAAGTTTTCCCTTCCCAAACTGGCTTTGGTGAGTGTATTCATCAGAGCAACAGAAAACCAAAATTAAGGAAAAATCACAGTGCCAGATGTGGGATGTCTTCCTGAAAGTTGTTGACCAGTGTGATCCCAAAAGCCCTCACAATTTTACAGGTTTTTGCCATTGTTCTTTGTAGCCCTCCAGAACCTGATGGTAAGACCCTATCACTGAGGACACTGAATTCTTTTGGTCACAGGTCACAGAAGTGTCAATCTGAAGTTGAGGTAGAAGCATCCTCTATAACGGCTAGCCTTCCTAGTTCAAGAAAGTGCTATGTAGGCTTCCAGGGGAGAAAATCATCTACAACCTTACTCGGGGGTGAACCATTCAAGCTAATACGTCAGGCAAGATGTGCCCCTAATGTGTTAGTGGCACCGCAGTCATGGGGGTAACCAGTGGCTTTCCATTCGGATACAAGACATATTCCACACGAGGGAATACACACCAGGTCCTGTAACCTGGTCAAGAACCTATGGTTAGGGTGATATAGCTCTATGAAATAACCAAATGCTAAATACATTGTCAAACTTCCTTCCAAACATCCATATTTGTATCTATAGATCATGATTGCACTCAGCTCTCATCAGAAAAGAAGCCTCTGACTACCATGGGCAGAGACGTACACCTGGACAAAGTGCTGGGAATCTGTGGTGTTGGACTGTTCAGGTGGAAATAGGAGAGCTAAGTCGTCTCCTCCACAGCTCAGAGAACATCATGAAAGTGTGGGTGGAAGGAATATAAGAACCAGAAGATGGGGAAGCGGACAGCAAAAGGATATCTTTTAGATTGGTCCTAGTCATTGAACTGTTAAACTGATGGCAGCTATGGTCATGGGCACAAGACTGGGCCCCTCAACACTGCATCACATATGGGAGAGGCCATGAAGACCCTCCCCTCCCTTGGCAATCAACATTTACTAGAGGAGGGTTCTATCCTGCAGACTTAGATTTTTCAAGACCTACTTTATTAAGAGTTCTTAAACCCTTTAACCTTACTCTAGCCCACCACCCACCAGAGGTAGTGGGAAGGAAAGGACAATAGGGCAAACAAAGGATGATGTGGACCTGCTTAGAAATAGTTCTCTGGGGCGATTTCAATCTTCATCATCAGGATATCAGTTCAGTTGACATGAATCAGCAGAGGTAGGTCGATCTACTTGCAAACACCATTCACGAATCACCAAGAACAGTTCAAACCAGAAGAAATTGCTGAGCTCTTCCAATTCGCCTGGGTTCAAGGAGGCAGCAAGAAGCCACCGCAATGTCACCACAAGAAGTTCTCTGAGGCTTTTCTCTCTACAAAGTCATGACAAACATGGTCAGTGAGGAAGGAAAGGTGAACCAATGCCACAGCATGGTCAATGAAGACCAGAGTCATCAAAAGTCCATTGAGCATCAGTGAAGAGTGGCAAGGCAAGCCAATGCCGTGATGTTGCCCACTGTTGTCCAGGGTTATACTCATACCCTTTCTAAACATCACATGCCCTTTTCATAGGCAGCTACCAGAAACACCATGTGTTTGTTCTCAGCAAAACATCCTCCCCTAAGACAGTTTCCAGAACAACATCCATGACACAGTTGAGTCTCCAAAGAAACCAGAAATTTCTGCTTCACTACCTTCTTCATTCCTGTACCCGTAGATAAGTTGTTCTGTAGAATTCCTCTGTACTCATGTAATTAATTAAACTTAGGGATTACACACAGAAAGGAGACATGAAATAGGAGGGGGGACTTATTCAGAATATCGGTGCCTATTGGAGAGGGAATGGCGTGACAGAAGGGGTTGACCGAGGGGATGACGGAGGAGGATGAGGGAAGAAGCAAGGGGGAACTGAAGGATGGGATGGGAGAATGAGGGACGGGGATGAGGGAGGGGAATTGGGAAGACAAATACAGAAAGTAAATGACTATAACTCATTTTATAAGTATATGAAATTGTTAAGCAAAAACATCAAAATCATCATTTTTTTAAAAAAAAAGTTTACTGTTTCTCTTTATAGAGGGTCAATCATTACAACTTAGGGTTTATTTTGTTGGATCAATTTTGTCTTTAAGGTTTCTTAGTTCCTTGGAGCAAATTGTCAGATGTGAAGTTTTAGTTCGACTCAGTGCCGTCCAGGGTTCTGTTTGACATAAACACTTTGTATTAATCATCAAAATCCCAGTGAGTTCTCTCCAGTAATTTTCCTTTTATCACACTCCACCCACAGCCCTTCTCAAAACGCTGGCTGAATTAAGTACCTGCCACTGAATGGGACACAAGTTCAAACCAGAGGAAGTGGGAAAAAGCAACTAAGAGCAAACAAAGTAACAAACAGCAAAACTTCTTCCCTCTGCATCTGGGATTCCATTTTATGGTTTTGGAGAGTCTACTACACTGAACAAAATGAAAGAGTAGAGTCTGAGGTGGTGTTTCACTTAGTGAAAAAAGGCAGGCATAGCTGCAAATGGGGGGGAGGCGGGGGTAGGCTGTCTGGGCGCTTCCTCTCTTGATGATGTATGTTAACACCAAAGCTGAGAATGAAGAGAACCTCCAAGTGAAAACAACAATGCCAAAATTTATGAACACAAGAGCGTTCGTATCACACTGACTGAACATTCACACAAATCACACCGCACGTCTACTATGCCTGTTTACACACATCAAGTGGTGCTGTGTTTGGGGGCTGTATAAACAATGATTGTGTGTGACTGGAGAGGTGGCTTGGTAGTTGAGAACCGTTACTGCTCTTGCAGAGGACCTGAGTTCAGACCCTGGCACCAACATGGTGGCTCACAAGCATTCATTACTCTTGTTCTGTTCTGTGCCCTGCTTCTGTCTCTTGTCTTGATGAATATACATGTATGCAGTTGCCTGGCCAGAAGTCCTGGTATGCTTTCAATTCTGGTAAGTTGATTGAACCCAAACTGTTTGCGTTACAAGCTTCGCTTGTAAATAATTCTTTTGGTGACCCCCAATTAGATTGTACAAATGCCTCCTGCCTTTTACAGACATATTTACAATCACCTTTGCTTGGAAAAAGGAGTTAATTGTTATGCCTTCTTTGTTTGAAGAGGAAGATCTAAGACTACATTCCTCAGCGAAACAAGATATCACGTACTGAAGGAAGAAATATGCATCTAGGCAACAATAAATGTTCCAAATAACCTGTGCAGTAAATTAATGTTTGGAAAATACTCTTATTAGTAGTATTATTAACCATTGTATTTGTTTATATTTCAAATATCACCCCCTTTCCATAAACCCCCATCCACATATTCCTCCTCTTGTCTCTAAGAGTGTGACTCCGTAAGCCCCATTCATTCTTTCCTACCCCTCTAGAATCGCTCTTCTCTGGGACATCAAGCATCCAAAGGACCAAGTGCTTCCCCTTCCACTGGTGTGAGATGAAGCCGTCCTCTGCTACATACATAGGGTACCAGACCATGTATAATCTATGGTTGGTGGTTAGGTCTATGGAAGCCCTGAGGGGTCTGATTAATGGATATTGTTGTTAATTACAGTCTCCTTCAGCTCCATCATCCCTTCCCCTATATTTTCCATTGGGATCTCTAGGCTCAGTTCAATGGTTGGCTGTGAATATCTGCATCTGTGTCAGTCAGGTGCTGGCAGAGCCTCTCAGAGGACAGCCACACCAGACTCCTGTTTGCAAGCACAACTCAGCATCAGCAACAGTGTCCGGTTTGGTGTCTGTAGATCTCCTGATGGCCTTTCCTTCAGCCTCTGCTCCATATTTACCCTGCATTTCAATAGACAGGGATAACTCTGATTTAATAAGAGATGGGTGAGTGTCCCATCCTTACACTGTGGTCATGTCTATCTACTGCAGGTGGTGTCTTCAGGTTCAATCTCACTGTTGTTGTGTATGTTGGCTAATGTCATCAGTGTTGGGTCCAGAGAACTTGTTGGATCCCTAGTATCTGGGACATTCTAGAGGTTACACCATCCTCCAATGTTCCTTCTTTCTACACTCATTTTCCTGGTCCACTGTGCTTCTTTCCTGCCTCTTCCCACATCTGATCCTGCTCTCCTGTATTTCCATTTCACTCCCCTCTCCCACACACGGTCCTTCCTCCATCTGCCTCCCATGATAATTTTCTAACCGCTTGTAATTTGGATTGAAGCCGTCCCTCTTTGTCCTTTCTTGTTAAGCTTCAGATTGTATATGAATTTATTGTGTATATTCTGAGCTCTTGGGCTAATTTCCACTTACAAGTGAGTGCATTCTATGTGTGTTTATTTGTGGTTGCGTTACTTCACTCAGGATGATATTTTCTAGTTTCATCCATTTGCCTATGGACTCCTTATGGACTCCTGTAATTATTTAAAGGATTTTTCTGTTTTCTGTATAAGGGCTTCTATCTCTTTACATCTGTTGTCCTGTATTTCTTCGATGGAATTATTTATGTCCTTTTAAAAATCCTTTAACATCATCATGTTAAGTGATTTGAAGTACAAACATTTCTTTTTCTTTTCTGTTGTGTTGAGGGTATCCTTGCATTGTGCTGGTGTGAGAACTGGGTTCTGATGATGTCATGTAACCTTGGTTTTTATTGCTTAGGCTATTATACTTCCCTCTCACCATGTCCTTATCTCTGGGGTTAGCTGGTTTTCCTGTCTCTGATAATGGATTGATCCTCCTGTAAGCCTATGTGTCAGGACTCCAGGGACACTAGCTCTCTCCTGAAGGATCTTGTGTACCAAGAGCTGAAACCAGAAGTATCCTGTAACAGACTGCCCCTCCGTTCCTGGGTTCTGAGGGCTCCAGGCAGTTCCCCCTGAAACGTGGTAGTCTATCCTGTGATCTTGAGTGTGACAGCACTCCTGGAAGTGCAGCCTTTTCCTGGTGGGATATGGGGATAGAGAGATGAGGTACATTTTCAGTTTTGTAAACACAGCTTTGGGTCCTCTTGGTTTTTAATCTTTCACTGAAAGAGCTCACAAATGAAATTTGACACAGTTACCAGTAAGCCCCTAGGAATGATCATCTCTTTGTATTTTCAGAGATGGGACGACAAATGATTGACACCTGACATTTTTACTTGGGTGCTATCAATTAAAATTAGGTATCTTTTTCTTTCAGGTCAAATGTATTCCTAGCTGAGATAATTGCTCAGTCAACAAAGCATTGCAGTTGAATATGAAATAGACTATCATTGAGAAATAAAAATATTTAGGCAATGTCATCTATGTCATTGAATGGTAATATATTGAAGAACCTATATAAATATTCATGATGGTTTAACCAATGCATGAAATGCAAATTCCTTAAAACGAAGAATAGTATAAAGTTTATTTTTACAACTTACTGAATAATGTAATAAATAATAAGTCTCCATTAATGTACCAGGCTCCATAATGATGGTATAGATTAGGAATGAATAAAAAGTATTATGAGCTTTCTCTTACAAAAATTGCATTACGATATAAGAAAAAAGATAGATGAATGCATAAATCAGTGTGTTGGAGTTGATTGTATGCAAATAATTGAAGTATCTATATTAGAAATAAGGTCATGGAGATTGTCCAAAGAAATGACAGCTAAGTTAAATTAGATGAAAAATAATTGAACTATATTTCGGACAATATTACTGTAAATATAAGGTCAATAAAGGAAAAGAGCTTGACATATACAAAAAAAGTGACTTATTAGCTTCTGCCATGTGGGTCATAGGGATTTATCTCAACTAACTAGTAGAGATATACTAATAGTTTGTATAGATTAAGTGATGGAAGAGAGGACCAAATAAAGCTGAAGCTTAGATATCACATATGGGCTTACAGAAACAATATGAGAGATATAAATTTTTATTTATGGAAAATGTCTAAGAAATAATTGACTAGTGTTAAATAAGTTTGTTTAACTCTCTATGTACATATTAAGGGACTCTGGAAACTTATGTATTATGAAATGATATGCAGAATGATTTGAAGGATGTTTTTGAAGTCATTCTGGAAGTAGTGTCAGTGATAAAGAAAAAAGATTCATATCAGACAGCAATGTTGGAAAATTATGTGTTTGGTACAAGACTGATTATGGGGAGGGCCAGAAGAAAGAAAGACAATGTCTTGGTTTGAGCAAATGAAAATATGTTTGAGTTATTTACTGTGATGTGGAATATTTCATGATAAGTGTATTTAGGAGTATTTTAAAGGAATATATTTTAGATCGATTTATTGGAAGATGCTTGAGAGAAACTCTAACTCACTAGAAATTGCTAGTTACTGTTCAATTTTTGGTGATTTAAGCCATTACTCAGACGATGAATTAATAGCTGTTTTATAACAAAAAATTACTTTAATAGGTGTATTTTTTCACATTATATCTGGTAGTTCTTATTTCATTAGGAGCAAACCTATGCTTACATTACATACTTGTTTAGTACATGCGGACAAATAATTTGCCGATTTACTTACTCTAAACATTTTGGATTGCAATTAGCATTTAATCCAACTTTATGGGAGCTGACACAGCTGTTTGATTAGAATATAATAGTTCATGAATTTAAATTTCACAGAAAGAAGTGATTTGCTCATATTTTGTAAAGTTACAAACTCTAGAAGTGTAAAAATATATAATAAATATCAAGCTCTTCTACGTTTTCTCTTTAGTATTTTAGCGTGTTATGATATTCATGCAAAAATTCCTTACCCAGATGATTTTAACTGTAATATCCAGTACTATTAAACATATGCACAGCATTTTACAACTATGAATGATATTTGCTTTCAGAAAATTTTCATCAAATGAGCCAGAAATTCTTCATGACTTCAACACAACATGGCCTTTGGGAACAGAATAAACCACAAACAAGGAAATGGAGAAAGTGATTGACTCACACAAAATTCTTGGTTTTAAATTTAATAATCATGCTAGTTATGGGAAAGAGCTTTGAAAATAGAGTCAATGACAGGATGAAAAACTCTGACGAAGAGTATTTAAATTGAATTTTTACTAAATAAAAGAAAACAGTTGATCTGAAGGTAAGCAACATTTAACAAAATGACGCTGTTCTTCTGCCACTATTTATTCAATGCTTTGCTTTTTGTTCCTATATGTTCCAGAAACATTTCAATGATTCTTGTTATTCTTAAATAAATGAACATGCAGTCCAGCTTATTTAATATTCCACATTATCTTAATGTTCTCTGTATCTTTAGATATTAAAATTATAGAGAATTATTTTGACTAGAATAAAATTTTATTGTTTCTTTATCATATGAGAGAAGCAATTATTACAGAGAATGGATACATGATATTTTCTAAATAATCTCAATAGAGTTTTAAACCACATATATTAGATCAATCATTCATATCTTCTCCAAATGAAACCCATTAAATGTTACTATTTATATAGTATGTAGAGGGAGTGATATATAGAAATAAAAACATCACCTATGCAGCCACTATCATCTATTATCCCCTTGATGAAAGCTATACTAAGATGTGAAGATGGTACAGACACATTGCAGGAAAGATCAGCATCATTCAAATGAAGATTGAGCTGGAAAGTTATTTGAACTAAGTATAGTTAAGAATAATGTAAATAAGTTTAATGTTATGAGAACTAGTTCACCTGTTATGGTTGCCTTATCCTTCTTAACTTGGGCAGTCACATTTCTGCTCTGTGGAATGAGACAGTCTCCACCTTCTCAGCCCTCACATATATCAGTTTGTTACTTGGTCCTCAGGACATCCATATACATGGCGATGAATTTTATTTCTTGGAAATTCGAAATGTTCATTTTTCCAGACTTTGGAGTGAGGGTTAAAAGAAAATGAGAAGTGAGTGACATACCACATCTCTTCTGTATTATTATCAAACTGGGTTTTTTTTGGGAGATGGGATACTTGAGGTGAGAAGAAAGGAAAGGTGCTGCTTTATTTGAAATATGTTCTTACCTCATTCTGTGCCCCTGTAGAGGGGCCAGCCTTATCTGTCAGCCTGGCCATGTTCCTGTCACTACTCCACTGCCTTTCTTATGCACTTCTTAATTCTAGGTCCTGCTTGTCACTCTAGGTTTCATATTGACCAGATTCATCTCATTTCCCTGTGATCCTGCTCTGAAACATACGCACATTTTTTTTCTTTTGTTTGATTTTCAAACTTTTAAATGTTTTTGTTATTTTTTGTTTAACCTGTTTTATGGAAGCCTTATAGGAGAATTATTGATGGATGTCTGTTTTGATTGGAACGAGAAAATAATGAAAAAAACCTATTTTTAATTTTACAAGACATTTTCATTTCTATGTATTTCTCTTAAATAAACCCACCATGCTAGTTTATCTCCCTGTCTTGTCCTGAGTTCTTTCTTCCCATTGCTACTTGAATACTGCATCTTAGGACTTACTGCAGAACCATAAATGCTGGCATACACGAGGAACGAGTTGATTCTTCTACACTTTTCTAAGCCTTTTTTAGACGTATCTTCCTACACTCTTGAGCTATTTGAATTAATATGGATCACTGTACTCAATAGTATAGTACTATAGTGCTTGGGTCTTGAAAATATCTGTTATTATTCCCTTGTCATAGTTTTACAGCTCAGAGTTTGGCCTAGTTACATTTTGGAACCTTAGTCCAAGAAGTTTGTGAACTTGGAAAAAACCTAGACAGCAGCTATTAGTACTTTCAAATGGTATTTTAATACATGAGGACTGTAAAAAGCGTTAATAATTCATGGAAAAGCAGTCTGAGATTCCTGTTTCTGTAAAGTACTTGAAAAACATGAAAGGGAGAAAGACGATGGCCCACTCACTTTTGTCTTCACATAGGGTGCTCAAATGTGACTTTAGTTTTGGTGCCTTTTCTGGTTAGAACGTAAAGTTGTTTGTGGTAGTTTGCGTTAATGGTTTGCTTCTATTAATATAAACTTTTGTTCTTGTTTTTTTTGTCTTCATCATTACCATTAGGGAAATGGTTCCCCACTTTGTATAGATAAAAGGTGGGTTCAGTCCAGCTATTATTGTCCTGAGGAACAAACCACAATTTTGGGAACAAATGTTCACAACTATATAGTTGACCATGGTTTGAAATTCTTGCCATCACTTTCTTGTAGCAACATAGTTGTTAACTTCCGCTCCACTAATTGTATTGACCACGTTATAATCCCATTATGTATCTGTGTGTGGGAGAAAGGGATTCTTTAAATTATCTGTGGTATGTGGTTTTACTCTTCCGTAAATTATTTCCCACCACCACATGAGCACAGCACACTACCTGGCATTATTGCATGCTGGGACCATTGGGGAAGTGTAGTGTGAAATTCATCACTGTTCTTTGTTTCAGAGATTCTTTTTTTTTAATAAGTAATCCATACTATTGAAATAGATATTTAACTCTTTTATTCTCCTTCATATATGGCTGCTGCTGTGAATAAATTGCATATTACATTGATAAACAATAACAAAATCCCATAAAGGCACGAAAATACATAAAGAGGGAAAAGTATTCACAAAGAAAAAATGCATTTAAAATGGAGAAAAAAAATAAGCAAAATGGGATCAAAAGTTATAGTCAGAAATTATGAAATTAAAAATTTCATTATAAAATTACAAATTTGTAAGGTTAGATAATACAAATATAGATTCAAACTAGAGGAAAACATTAAATGCAATGTATGCACAAAGAGTTAACTCAAAATGTAGTACATAAACCAAGATTGGAATGGAGAAAACACTCTTGCTACTGTAGAGGCAAAAATGGAAGAACTACCACTAGTTTTAATCCAGTCTTTAAACTATCAAGAAAGATGATGTTTCAAAAACACCACATAAATAAATCATCGATAATTTAAAGAAATTCAAAAAATAATAAAATATTGAAGAGTAGCCCTAGTCCATGGTGATCTGATAGGATGCATAGAATTACTTCAATATTCTGGTATAAATTGAGGACTCTTATGTGAATGAGTATATGGTCAAATTCGGAGAAGTTACAGTGAGGTGCATAGGAAAAGGTATATTCTTCTGATTTAGGATGAAATGTTACCTAAATATCTGTTAAAACCATTTGTATTTTTTTAAGTTATTAAAATGACTTCTGTTATTTTAACCATATCTGTTTAGTTTCAGTTTCTATAAATTGTCCATTGATGAGAGTGCAGATTTAAAGTCTCCAACACTTTATTGTGTGTGGTGCAATATTCGCTTTGAAGTATAGTTATGTTGCTTTTATGAATTTAGGTGTCCTTGCATTTGAAATATAGTTGTTCTGAATTGAAAGTTCATCTTAGTATTATTTTTTCTTTGACAAGTATGGTTCCCTTCCTTGTCATTTTGATAACTTTTTGTTGAAAGTCAATGTTGTTCAATATTAGAAAGGCTACTCCAGCTTTTTCTTGGGAACATTTGCTTAGAATTTTTCTCCATCCTTTTACCCTGAGATACTCTGTCTTTGTCTCTAAGGTGTATTTCCTGTATGCAGCAAAATCTTGGATCCTCTTTACATAGTCTTTTAGCTTATGCCTTTTTATTTGGGGAATTGTGTCCATTGATGATAAGAGATATTAAATGAAATGGACTGTAGCTTCCTGTTATTTTTGTTGTTAGAATGTAATTACAATTGTGTGGCTATCATCATTTGGGTTTGTTGAAAGATTAATTCCCTAGTTTTTGCTAAGGTGCAGTTTCCATCATTGTGTTGGAAGTTTCCATCTACTATCAATTGTAGGGTTGGATTTGTGGAAATATATTGTGTACATTTGACATTGTCGTGGAATGTCTTGGTTTCTCCATCCATAGTACTTGAAAATTTCACCAGATATCCTAGCCTGAAGATCCAGAAATGAATGCACACACCTATGGTCACTTTTTTTTTTACAAAGGTGCTAAAACTATGAAATGGAAAAATACAGAATTTTCAAGAAATTAGGGTTCAACTGGATGTCAGCACATAGAAGAATCAATTATGTAAATAAACTCCAGGGGGGGAAATAAATGATCATCTTTTTAGATAGTGACAAAAAAATTGAAAAATCAATATTTCTTCATGTTAGATGTCTTGGAAAATATTAGGAATTCAACGCCGATTCTTAAACATTGTAAAAGCAATATTACAAAAAAAAAGTAGCCAACATCAAACTTACTGGAGAGAAACTTTAAGCAATACCACAATAATCACGGACTAGAAATGGTTGCGTAATCTCTACTTACCCCATCAATATAGTTCTGGAATTCTTATCCACAAAAATTAGACAAAAACACGTGGGAAAACGGAAAAATTTAGAAAGCAAGAACTTAAAATATCACAATTTTAGACGATGTGATTGTAAATTTTAGTGACCCCAAAAATTCCACCAGAAAACTCCTTCAGCTGATAAACAACTTCAGCAAAGTGGCTGGATATAAACTTAACTCAAACAAATCAGAGCATTCTACTTCAAGGATGAACAGTTTGAGGAGAAATTAAGGAAATGACAGCCTTCAAAATAGTCACAAATAATAAAAAAATACCTCAGGTTGACTCTAAACAAGCAAGTGAAAGTTCTGTATGACAGGAACTTCAAGTCTCTGAAGAAAAATATTGTAGAAGATCTCAGAAGATGGAATAATTTCCCATGCTCATGCATGTGCAGGGTTAATATTGTAAAAATTGTCATCTTGCCTAAAGCAATCTACGGATTCAAGGCAATCACCATCAAAATTCCAACTCAATTCTTCACAGAGTTAGAAAGAACAATTTGAAAATTCAGTTGGAATAACAAGAACCCCATGATAGAGAAAACGTTCATCAACAATATAAGAACTTCTGGGGCAATCACTATCGATGACTTCAAACTGTATAACAGAACAATAATAATACAAATTGAATGGGAATGGTAAAGAGACAGTCAGAAAAATCAATGGAAGATAATTGAAGGACCAGAAATGAAGGCACACACCTATGGCCACTTGATATTTGACAATGAACCGAAACCAACCAATGGGACGATAAAATTTTCCACAAATGGTTCCCATTCGACTGGAGATTAGCATGTAGAAGAATGGAAATCAATCAATTCTTATCACCCTGTACAAAGCTCAAGTCGAAGTGGATCAAGTATGTCCACAAGAAACATATAATCTTAAACGAATAGAAGAAAAGGTGGGGAAATTTACTGAACAGAACACCAATGGCTTTGCTCCAATATCAAAATTGACAAATGGGACATCATAAAGCTTTTGTAAGGCATAGGACACTGGAATTTGGAAAAAGGTAAAATCAATAGGGTAAGAAAAGATCTTTACCAATCTTCCATTTGATAGAGGGCTAAAATCAGTCTATACAAAGACTCAAGGAGATAGACTCCAGAATATCAAATAGTCCTTTCAAAAATGGTGAATAGCACTAAACAAAGAATTCTCTACTGAGGAATATCAACATCCTTAGCCATCAGGTACATGAAAATCAACAAATTCTGAGGTTACACAGCAGACCATTCAGAATGGCTAATTTAAGAAATTCACAACAGATTCTGGCAAGGAGGTGGAGAAAGAGGAACTCTCCTCCATTGTTGGTGAGATTGCAAGCTAGTATAACCATTCTGGAAATCAGTCTGGAATTTTCTCACATAATTGGATATAGTACTACCTGAGGATACCACAATCCCATTTCTTTGATATACACCCAAAAGATGCTCCAACATATAAAGAGGACACAAGATGCTCCAGATTGAGAGAAACCTTTCTTTTTCATAATAGCCAGAATCTGAAAAGGAACCAGATGTCCCTCAAAATAGTAATGAATAAATGAAATATAGTACATTTACACACCTGTGTTCTTCTAACCTATCAAAAACAATGTTTGCATAAAATTCTTAGGATAGACTAGAAATTATCATTCTGTGTGAGGTAATCCAGTCACAAAAGAACACAAAAGTTATACATTTATTGGAAGTGTGTTTCAGCCCATTAGTGTGGAATACATAAGAAAGAATTCACAGGTCATGTTAATCCAAAGCAGGAAGAAGACCAAAATGCATCTGTTATATTCCTTCTTAGAAGGGATAAAAAATATTCATGGGAGGAAATTCAAGGATAAAGAGTTAAGCAGGGATTGAAGAAAGGGTCAACCAGAGACTACCCCATGTGTGGATCTATCCCATATGCAGTCACACAAACCAGTCACTATTGCTGATGCCACCAAGTCCTTGTTGACAGGAGTCAGATATGGATGTCTCCTGAGAGACTCTGACAGAACCCTACTGACACTGGTGAGAATGATTGTAGCTAAACATTGGATTGAACAAGGGGGTTCAATGAGGTTGTTAGAGAGTATACTTAATGAGCTGAAGGGGTTTGCAAAACCCCAGGAAGAACAACAATATCAACCAACCAGACCCACCAGAAATTGAGGGAATAAAACACCCACTATTAATTAATGTTTGAGGGACTCATGACTCCAGCCACATATGTGGCAGAGGACTGCTCTGTCTAACATCATTGGAAGGAAAAGCCCTTAATCCTGTGAAGGCTTGTATCCCCGATGTAGGGTAATGCCAGAGCATTGAGGTTGAAGTTGATTGGTGGGAATTGGAACATCTTCACAGAAGAGAGGCAGGGGTGTTATGGGAGAAAAAGGAAAGGAAATAACATTTGAAATGTAAATACATAACATATTCAGGAAAAATTATTAAATAAAAAAGATATCTTGTCTCATTAAATTAATAATAAAGTAATTATCATTTGCCATTTCTGATATTGACAAAAATATTAGAGTTTGGTACTAATTTCCTTTGGTCTCTTTTGCTGTCTATATAATATTTCCCTTTAGGTTATGACTTATTTAAATAAAAATATATTTTACAATTTAAAGGAATATAGAATGAAAAAATTATTGACAGAATTGGTGACTTCCCTTTATTAAAAGTTGAACAACTACTTGAAGAAACTTTAAAGGTTAATATCAAAATAAATTTATGGAGTTTGTATATCAAATATTTTTTGTTAATAGCCACAGTCAGGAAATGCTTCTTATATTTATGCATTATGGTATTTGATTTTGGTAAAAAACTCAATGATCTTAGATTTTATAATAATGTACATAAGTAACTTATTCTTAAAATTTGGTTACAGAAGGAAGTTATCAACGAATACATATATACAATGTATCACACTTTTCTAATATAAATAGAGCATATTAAATATATACATATATATTTTATGGTCCAAAGATGAACAATCATGTTTAAAAGGAAGATATAACATTGAGTGTACCTACATTTGAAGTTGAATTGATTCATGATTCCATGTATTTCTTTCTAGACACCTAAGAAGATAAAATTAGTGTTGGAAAAATCTAAAACTGCAGTTAGAAGGCTTAATCTAGTATACATATCTAAACAGTGCTTTGAAAAAAATATACAGAGCATATTTTCATATATATAGGTATACATGCATTATATATTATATAATATACATGTATATATTATATATTATATAAAAAAATTCTCAGTGTCCATAAATTATCATTATCACTAAAGCAATTTCCTGGTCATATTAGAGTTGAATTATCAAACACACACACACACACACACACACACACACACACACACAAACAGTTTCCTAAAATATAAACATATTAGCAAATAATATTCATTCAGATAAAACTAATGAAAACTGATGAATTAAATTTACAAAATAATGTTCTCCGAAAAGTATACTTTCTAGCATTTAAAATATTGCCTTATGATATGTGGCAAATCTTCACAAAGGAATACTACTCGGCTATCAAAAACAATGACTTTATGTAATTCATAGGCAAATGGAGGGAACTGGAAAATATCATCCTGAGTGAGGTAACACAACCATAGAAAAACACACATGGTATGCTCTCATTGATAAGTTACTATTAGCCCAAATTACCCTAGATGCATAGAAAACATGAAACTCAAGACCGATGATCAAAATATGAATGACTCACTCATTCTTTAAAAAGGGAACAAGAATACCCTTGGCAGGAAATTGGGAGGCCAAGAATAAAAAGGAGGCAGAAGAAAAACCCATTCAGAGCCTGCCCCACATGTTGCCCCATATACAGCGACCCAATTAGAGAAGACGGGTGAAGCAAAGAAATGCAGACTGACAGGAACTGGATGTAGATCTCTTGAGAGACACAGCCAGAATACAGGAAATACAGAGGCAAATGCCAGCAGCAAACCACTGAACTGAGAATAGGACCCCCGTTGAAGGAATCAGAGAAAGGACTGCAAGAGCTTGAAGGGACTCGAGACCCCATATGAACAACAATGCCAAGCAACCAGAGCTTCCAGGGACTAAGCCACTACCCAGAGACTATACATGGACTGACCCTGGACTCTGACCTCATAGGTAGCAATGAATATCCTAGTAAGAGCACCAGTGGAAGGGGAAGCCCTGGGTCCTGCTAAGACTGAACCCCTAGTGAACGTGATTGTTAGAGGGAGGGCGGTAATGGGGGAAGGGTGTGGAGGGGAACACCCCCCCAAAAAAAGAAAAAAAAAGAAATACATTTAAATGAAAATTCTATACTTACAATTAAACAGAAAATCTTCAAGATTTTTATAAAAAACTAATGAACACTAAATATACTTACCAAAAAAAAAAAAAAAACAGAAAGAAAAAAAGAAAAAAAGAAAAAAAGAATTATGGGCAATTGCATTCTAAACATGAGTATGCAATTGGATCTAAAACAAATGTACTTTTTGGATGCTGGAGAAATAAACCTGTTTTCTTAAACAAACTAATAGCCGGTATATTATTGGTGTGGGATACTTAATGCTTAGCGGTTTTTTTGTTTTGTTTTTTTGGTTTTTTTTTTGTTTTTTTGTTTTTTTTGGAGCTGGGGACCAAACCTTGGGGCCTTGTACTTGCTAGACCATATGCTCTACCACTGAGCTTAATCCCCAACCCCTCTGCTTAGCGTTATTAATGAGGAGTATTTATGGGTCTTTTTTATTTTGTTGTTGCCACATACTTTTTCCCTCTTCTGATGAATTACTACAGGGTTTTTTACCATTTCTGTCCTCTTGAGAATATCCCTTATTTTCAGAATGCGTTTTCCCACTTTTAGAGTAAGATTGCTGAAGAGACATGGCTTCCTGGTGATTATGCTGTGTAAAGTTTCTCATCTTGTGTTGATGTGATTGATACATTTGCTCGGTAATAAATTCTAGGCTAGTATCTGTATTCTTTGAAAACGTGTTGAAAAGTGATCCAAGCCCATTTATATATTAAAATAACCATTGAAAATTCAGGTGTTAGTCTCATGTGATCAGCTTTATGTGTGACTTATTCTTTTTCCTTCACCATTTTTGTATTTCTATTTCTCTGTTCAGTTAGGCTTTGATGATGATGATGACGATTATGATGATGATTATTATTTTATTTTTAATATTATTTACTATTATAATTATTATATTTATTGTTATTATTTCTTTTATTATAATATTATATTATATCAATATTAATATTTATTATTATTACTATTATTATTATGTGCCTACTTCATATTTTCTATGATTCTAGTACTTTAACAGGTATCTCTTTGTGGTTTGGGGAATATTGTTCCCAGAAAATCACATACAAATAGTTATTGTAGTTGCTTTTATTCTCATGCTTCTCATAGTGTCCTGAACTTAGGAATCAGGGACCCTGCCTCAGTTGGTTCTGATTGGTAAATAGAGATACTGATAGCCAGTGTCTAGGCAGGACAGACAGAGCAGGAGTTTCAGGACGCTTGGACAAAGGACCAGAGTGTAAGAAGACATGGAGATTCTCCAGGACAGACTTTCAGGACAGAGAAGCAGCTGACATAGAAGAGTATGAAAATAAGCAGACCCAGGAGAGCTGCCCAATGGTGTCCAGGGCAAGAAAGATGGGATATAGATTTTAGCAAATAATAACGTGGGAATATCAGTGGGGGATAGTTTAACCAATCGGAGGTTAGGAAGTGGCCTTGCCATTGAGCTGTTAAATGCATAGAAAATATAAAGACTCCATGTGTGAGGCCTCCATCCATAAACCCCCTATCCCTATCCTTTTCTGCTGCCCTGTCTTCTTCAAAGGTGTTTTCCCCTCCGCAAAAACATCCCCTTGCTGCCTTCCCAGCATGACATTCTATTTCCTGGAAGGCCCAGCCTTGGATGACCAAGGGCTCCTCCCATAGGTGCAGAGCACGGTCATGCTTTGCTCCATATGCAGCTGGAGACGCCAGTCTGTCCATGTGCAGTTTTCAGGAAGTGCTTTAGTCCCGAGGAGATCTGGTTTGTGACCCCTGTTGTCCTTCCTGGGTTGCAAGGCACTTCCGCTCCTTCAATACTTTCTCTCTCTTCTCCAAAGGGTACCCTGTTCTCAGTGCAATGGTTGGCTGCAAGCATCAGCCTCGGTGTTTGTCATGATCTCGGAGAGCCTCTCAGGGGACAGCTCTATCAGGCTCCTGTGAGCACGCACTTGTTGGCCTCAGCAATGTTGTTTAGGTTTGGGGGCTGTATGCATGTGGGCTGCATCCCCAGGTGGTGCAGGCTCAGAATGATTATTCCTTCAGTCTCTGCTCTAAACTTAATCTCCATATCATGTCCTATGAATATTTTTGTTTCCCCTTTTAAGACAGACCATCCTCACTTGGTTCATCCTTCTATTTGAACTTAAAGCGGTATGTGAATTGTATGTTGTGTAATTCATGTTTTTGGGATAGTGTGTGTGTGTGAGTGTGTGTGTGTGTGTGTGTGTGTGTGTGTGTTTGTGCGTGTATGTGTGTTTTATATTTGTTTCTTTGTGTGTGTGTGTGTGTGTGTGTGTGTGTGTGTGATTTGGTTGCTTCATTCAAGATGGTATTTTATACTTTCATTCATTTACTTATGAATTTTATGATGTCATTGTATTTGATTACTGAGTTGCACTCAATTATGTAGATGAACCACATTTTCTGTATCCATTCATGTGGTCAAATCATCTGGGTTCTTCCTAGCTTCTGGCTATCATGAATACAGCTGTTATAAACACAGTACAACATGTTTCCTAGTTATATGTTGGGGCATCATTTGGGAATATGCCCAGGAGTGGGGTAGCTAAGTCCTCAGCATATACTTGTCAAATTTTCTGATGAAAGCCCAGAGTAATTTACGGAATATTGTACCTCATTTCAATCCCACCAATAATGGAGGAGTCTTCCTCTTTCTCCACATTGTGACCAGAATCTGCTGTTAACTGAATGTTTGATCTTAGCCGTTCTGCCTGGTGTATCCTTTGATTTGCATTACCCTGATGAACAATGATGTGGAACATTTCTTTATGTATTTCTCATCCATTCAATAATTCTTCTGCTGAAAATTATTTGATTAGATCTGTACCCCATTTATAATGTGGCTATTTGACTTTCTGGAGTATAACTTCTTGAGTTCTTTGTACATATTGAATATTAGTTCTCTTTCAGGTATAGAAGGGCAAAGATTGTTTTTCAAGGTATTAGTTGCCGTTTTGTCATAATGACTGTGTTCCTTGCCTTACAGACACTTTGCATTTTGACAAGGTCCAGTCTGTCAACTCTTCATCGTAAAGCATAAGCCACTGGTTTGGTGTTCTGTTCAAGAAATTTTCCATAGTCATCACGTGTTCAAGCTTTTCCCCACTTTTTCTTCTACTGGTTTGTGTTTATCTCTTTTTTCTGGATGCCCTTAATCCACTTGGACTTCAGCTTTGTACAGCGTGATAAGAATGGATGGATTTACAATAATTTACACGCTGACATCTAGATGAACCAACACAGGTGTTTACTTGCCTGTCTCTGTACCCATACCATGTAATTTTTATCACTATTGCTGGATATTCAACTTGAGGTTAGGGATGTTTATTTCCACAGAATTTCTTTATATTGAGAATAGTTTCAACTTCCTTGGTTTTTTTTTCTTATTCTAAATGAACTTGCATATTTCTCTTTCTAACTCTATGAAGAATTTTGTTGAAAATTTCTTGGGGATTGCATTGAATCTGTAGATTGCTTTTGGCAAAGGGCCATTTTTACTATATCAATACTGCCAATCCATGGACATGAAAGGTCTTTCCATCTTCTGAGATTTTCTTCTTTTAGAGAAAGTAAGTTCTTTTCATACGGCACTTTCACTTGGCTGGTTTGAGTTACACGGAGGTATTTTTTGTTATTTGTGATTATTGTGAAGAGTGTAATTTTCCTAATTTCTTTCTTGGTCTGTTTATTCATGGAATGTTACTGATATGTTTGAGTTAATTCTATATCCAGGATTTTCCTGAAGATGTTTATCACGTGCAGTATTTCTCTGGTGGAAATTATGGAGTCACTTAAGTATACTATCATATCACCTGCAAATAGTGATATATTGACCTCTTCCTTTCATATTTGTATCCCTTTGTCCTCCTTTTGTTGTCTAATTGGTCAGGCTAGCACATGGAGTACCATATTGAATAAGTAGGGAGAGAATGAATAGCCTTTTCTAGTTCCTGATTTTAGAGGAAGAGCTTCAAGTTTCTCTTCATTTAGTTTGATATTTGGCTACTGGTTTGCTGTCCATTACGTTACTGTTGTTGAGTATGGGCCTTGAATTCCTATCATTGTAAGACATTGGCTATGAAGGGGTGTTTTATTTTGTCAAATGCTTTCGCAGCATCTAATGAGAAGAAAATATCATTTTTTTCTTTCAGTTTGATCATCTGGTGGATTATGTTGATGGAATTCCATATTAAACTATCCTTGAATTCCTGTTTTGAAGTCTCCTTGATCATGATGGATGACCATTTTGATGTGTTCATGGGTTTGGTTTGCAATGATTTGATTGAATATTTTTTGTCAATATTCCAAAGAAAATTGGTCTGAAGTTCACTTTATTTATTGGGTCTTTGTGTGCTTTAGGTATAAGCATAACTGTGGCTTCATCGATGGAATTGGGTAGTTTCCTCTGTTTGTATTTTGTGGAATATTTTGGACAATAGTGCTATTTGGTTCTAGGAAGTGTTGATAGAATTTTCAACTAAAATCATCTGGTCCTGGGATCTTTTCCCAAGTGGGAGCCTTTTAATAATTGTTTCTAATTTTTTAGGATTCATGGTACAGTTTAGATATTTTTTCTTACCCTGACTTAACTTTGGTAACTGCTCCCTGTATAGAAAATTGATCATTTTGTCCAGATTTCCTACTTTCCTTGAATATAAATTTCAGTAATAAGGTATGATGATGTTTTGAATTTCTGCAGATTCTGTTATTTTGTTTCCCTCTCCTTTCTGATTTTCTTATTTGGATACTTTCTCTGTGTCCTTTTGTCATTCTAGCTCAGGTTTATGCACCATGTTGTTTTACCCTTGGATCCAGCTCCTGGTTCTATTGATTCTTTGTCAAGTTCATTGTGTTTCTCCTTAGTTGATTTCAGACCTGAGTTTGATTATTTCCTGCCTTCTGCTCCTCTCGGTTCAATCTGCTTCTTTTTGTTTTTGAGCTTTTATATTTGTTGTCAAGCTGCTAATGTATGCTCTCTCCAGTTTCTCTTTGGATGCTCTCAGAGCTCTGAGTTTTCCTCTTAGCTCTCTGTTCATTGTGTCCCATAAGTTTGTTTGTTGTACCTTACATTCCTAAAATTTTAAAATATTTTTAATTTTTAAATTTTTTTCTTTAGTTCTTCCTCTACCAAGTTATCACTGAGTAAAATATTGGTCAACCTCTATGAGTATTTGGGCTTCCTGACATTTTTGTTGTTATTGAAGTCCAGCCTTAGGTCTTGGTCGTGTGAGAAAATGCTTGGGATTATTTCACTCTTTTGTATCTGTTGATGCCTCTTTTATGACCAACTGTATGATCAGTTTTGGAGAATGTGCTGTGAGTTCCTGAGAATAAGGTGTATTCTTTTGTTCAAGGATGAAATATTCTATAGATATTTCTTAAATCCATTTGGTTCAAAATCTGTTAATTTCTCTGTGTCTCCGGTTTCCCATTCCATGATCTGGCCATTGCTGAGTGTGGGTTGTTGAAGTCTCCCACGACTATTTCATTAGCCTGAGCTTTAGTACGGTTTCCTTTATAAATTTAGGTGCCGTTGGATGTAGTGTATAGATATTCAGGAAAGAGAATTGACCCTGGTGGAATTTTTTTTCTCTGATGAAAATGAAGTATCCTTCCTTATCATTTTTTTTGATAACTTTTGGTTGAGTTAGATACTGGAATCTATGCTCCATGATGTTTCTACAGACCATATTCTTGGAAAATTGTTTTCCAACCTTTTATTCTGAGATACTATCTGTCTTTGTCACTGAGCTGTGTTTCCATTATGCAACAATATTCTAGTTCTTCTTATGTATGCGGTCTGTTAGTCTATGTCTTTTTTATTGGAGAATTTGCATGGATGCTAAGACATATTAAGGAATACTTATTTTGGTTTTCTGTTATTATTTTTTGGTAGAGGTGGAATTATGTTTGTGTGACTCTATTCTTTTGGGTTTGTTGAAAGAGGATTAATTTCTTGCTTTTTATAGTGTGTAATTTTCCTCCTTGTGTTGGAGTTTCCCATCTGTTATCTTTCATAATGCAGGATTTGTGAAAATGTACTTTGTAAATTTAGCTTATCACAAAATATCTTGGTTTCTCCAGCTGCGCTGATTGAAAGTTTTGCAGGGGATAGTATCCTGGGCTGGCATTTCTTTTCTCTTAGTGTTTTATAAAATCCACTCTGGATCTGACTTTCATAGTCTCTGGTGAGAAGTCTGGTGTAATACTTATAGGTATGCCTATATATGTTACCTGACTATTTTGCTTTCTGCCTTTAATATTCTTTCTTTGTTTTTTGGATTTGGTGTTTAGACTATTATGTGAAGGGAGAACTTTCTTTTTCGTCCAATCTCTTTGGAGTAATATATGATTCTTTTATTATTATATTCATTTCTCCCTTTAGGTAGGGAAGTTTTCTCCTATAATTTTTGATGATATTTACTGGCCCTTTTATAAGGGAATCTTCGTTCTCTTTTATACCCATTATCCTTTTGTTTGATCTTCTCATAGTATCCTGGATTTCCTGGTTGTTTTCCATTAGGAGCTCTTTGAGCTTTACATTTTCTTTGATGGTTGTGTAAATGTTTTCTACGGTATCTTCTGCCCCTTAGATTTTTATCTTTTATCTCTTGTATTCTCTTTCTGATGCTTCTGTCTATGACTTCTGATTTCTTCTCTAGGTTTTCCACCTCCAGGGTTGTCTCTCTTTGTGCTTTCTTTATTGCTGCTTTTTCCACTTATTGATCCTAGAATTTTTAAATTCCTTCATCTGTTTGACTGTGTTTTCCTGTGATTCTTGAAGGAATTTTGTGTTTGCCCTTTAAGGGCTTCTACTTTTTACCTGTGTTGTCCTGTATTTCTTGAAGAGTTTTATATGTTCGCTACTCAATGTCCACTATCATCATCATGAAAAATGATTTTGACTCCACATCTTGCTTTTTCTGTTTGTTGGGATATCCAATATTTGCTTTCTTGGGATAAGGGAGCTCTGATGATGCCAAGTAGTTTTAGTTTCTGTTGCTTAGGTTTCTGTGCTTGACTCTTGTCATCAGGTTTTCTCTGGTGTTTCATGGTCTTGCTGTCTCTGACTGTGGCATGACCATCCTGTAAAACTCTTTGTCACTGTTCCTATGGACCTTTTTCCTCCCACCAAGATGTGGGTACATAGATATGTGGGACCAGATCAGCAATGGATGCAGGCAGAAACAGGAAGTGTCCTGTCCCAGACTGCTGTTGATTTCTGCCTCCTGAGGCCTCCAGCCTGGTGGCTTGGAGCAGAAAGGTTGGTCTCGCCTGTGTTCTCAGATGTGTTACTTTTCCTGGCCACTGGCTTCCATCTCTGGACACAGGTAGATACTGGAAGGATCCCCTCCCTTACTCTCCCAAGGTTCCTGTATCCATAGGGTTCTAAGCAGCTCCCTCTCAGCACAGGAATGTGAGCAGAGGTAATGGTTTCCCCTAAGATCTCAGAATTGTCCATGATTCTGGGAGTCCAGCTTTCTCCCCCACAGAATCTGGGTACTTTGAGCTATTGTTCTATGTCATCTCTGGGCGGAGCCAGAAACAGGAAGCTTGTATCTTCTTGATCGTATCATCCTAATAAATGGAAATATCAGGATAGGCATTTCCAGTATATGAAATATATATTGAGGGGATTGTCATGGGGAGGTGGGTACAAATAGATACAAAATACACTTAAATAAGCGTGTTGTATTAAGATACATCCTGACTGGAATCTGTGGAGAAGAATGACAGAGTCTGTATTATATAAAACGGATTATGAAATTGAGTGGAAAAATTCTTCTAATAAATATAATATAATTTTAAATTGAATAGGCTTCATCATTTATTTATATAAAACACCTTCACTAGGCATCTAGAATTTCATCGATTATGATACATTAAGGATTCAAATAAGAAAAATAACCTCATCTTCCATAAACAGGCATTATAGATTTTTTGTTGCATCTTAACCAGAACCATGGATATTTCTGAGAACTTAGGGGAAACCATTACCTCTGCTCCCTTAATGTAAAGGGAGAGAAAGAACATAGAGTGTTGTCAAGCATGTGCTCACGGGTACTTACTTATATAATGGGTCCATGGTCTTTAATTTCACTGAGCTGGGTGTTTGTTGGGGGTAATCTAAGTTTGAATTTTGTGATTTATTTCTGTATTTTATAACTTATTTTACTATATCATTTATCTTTTATATAGTTTTATTTTTTATTCAGTAAGTTTATTTAATTTATATTTCATTTCAGCATTTCTGCTAAGATTAGATCTCTCCAAACTAAATGTACTAAAGGAACCTGCTTTGATATTTTACTAATACACCAGATTACCACAGACGAGGTGTCTATTTTATTATAAGAGAGCCCTAACTATGCTGCCTTTGGAATACAATATGAAGATGAAACCAAAACACATGTTAAAAAATTCAAATAAGGTGTTAGATATAATCGTGAATTTGTTAATTGGATGGATTCACTATCATTATAATTAGACCTGATAGGATGTAGAGAATTACAAAGAGCTAATATATGACTATTTCAATACAAACACCTAATATACAATGACTAATTTCAGTTTCATTGACATTTTTGTTGGGTCAGAAGCCTTTAACAGCTGAAGTATTTTTGTAGCCTCTTATGTGGAGTTCTCATGAACACTAAATATATTTACTCTATAGTATGCATGAGAATTCACAAAGCACATGGCTAAAGTATTACATCTAGGTATCATAAGCATAGAAAAACTACTGTACTAAAATAGTTTTAATAAATTTGCTAATTAATTTTTATGTAAGTAAGAGTAAACACTAGGACGAGAGAGGCTTCTTTGTATTTTACTATGAAAATAAGTGATAGATGAAAGGAGTACAGGTAGTCAAATTTTTAAACACTGTTTGACTTTTACTTCACTAGAGATTACTTTCCCCTACAACGTAAATATTACAGTTAAATCACAGTATTCAGTGCTCATGAGAGTTAAATGCTGAGCTGGGAGAGATACATAACTAATCTCTCCCATTACCAGTTGGGAGTGGAAAAATCTTGAAAGAAAAAATAAAACAAGGAAAAGAACAGAGATTCAAAACAGAAGGTACAGTTGTGGTTAGACTGGAAATCATGCCCACTGCAAAACAGACAGGATGGCACAAGTTCACTCCCGAAATAAATAACTCTAAAGTTCCAATTCTGTGCTCAGAAAAAAAGTTAAAGATAACACTTTTAAAAAGTCTTGTTTTTTCCCAGACAAAATCTAATGGAATTGCTAACCAACTGGACTAATTGAAGAAATGTTAAAAGGGTGCAACAGAGACGACATAGTAATTAAGAATGCAAACTGCTTTACAGAAGATCTGAGTTTTGATTCAGGCTCCCGTGTCCTGTGACCCTCAACCACTTGTTATTTAAGCTCCAGGGGATCTACCGCCCCCTGCTGGGTTTCTAGGACATTGTGCTCATATGTGTATACACACACACACACACACACACACACACACGTGTACACACACAGAGATAATTAAAAATTAAAAAGTAGACTTTGAAAAAGAATGTTACAGAAGAATCATTAAAGGAGATGAAATAATGAGTCAGAAATTCATATCCATACACAGAAATCAGTGCATGAGGAACAGAGTATTAAAACAGAACTAAAATTAACATTTTCAGTCTTTATTGCTCTGTAAAATGCAATAATAGCAATAAATGTTCACATTTGAAGTAAATATAAAATAGACAGAAAGCTAGAGCAGATGGGAAGGAGTAATTGGAAATATAAGATTCCACGGACTACGTATTAATACAACTAAAGAGGTATTTAACTAGGGGTGAGTCTGGATTCTTTGACACATATTGTAAATACCAGGTGTGGTGGGGACACATAAAAGAAGTGTCTTAATTTTTTTTAATACATCTGGATTCTGAGGACCAGGGATACCAGAACCTGTGCTGGCATCTTGCTACTAGAAAAAGAGTGGCCTCATCTTTAGTTCCCATTGTTGGGAAGGTGAAAAAAAAAAAAAAGCTGGATTATGTCAACTTGGTTTGAAGAATATGTGGACTTTGACGAGTTGGTAGCCAGAGTGACTGCAACATCTACAAAACACAGTACTGGAGAGAACAGTGAAAGATTCAAAGAAGATCACACTGTGCCTGGGCCTCCTTCTGCTGACTCTTCTACTGACAAACTTGGACAGGTAATGTCCCCACACATTCCAGGTTCACATAAACCTTCCTCTCTTGCCATAGAGATCTTGGATCTTCCACTTTTCCAGGAGTTTCTGGAACTATCCAAATGTTTCCAAGTATGTATAGGTCATTCCACATTTGCCCAGGTGTCCAAAGTCTTCCCACAGATCCTGAAAAGAAATCATACATTCTCCTCTTCCAGACGGAGTGTCATTTATTATTCCATATTTATTAAATTGGGTATTTCTTATTTACATTTCAAATGTTATTCCCTTTCCTGGTTTCCAGGCTAACATTTCCCTAGTACCTCCCACTCCCCTTCTATAGGGATGTTCCTCTCCTGATGCACCCCCACATTCTGTCCTTTCCCAACAATCCCATTCACTGGGGAGTTCAGTCTTGGCAGGACCAGAGACTTCCCCTTCCACTGTGCACGACTCCCAGCTGCCAAGATGGTTTTTTTCTGTGCATGTGCACACACGTGTGCTGATACCCCGCAAACCCTCTCTTCCTCTGGGAGAAAATTGCCCTAGAGATATAACAGCCAGAATATAGGCATCGAGGCCCTGGCAGCCTGAGAGTCCTGCAGAGACTGACAGTCTCCACTGCCCCTTCTGTGACAATCAGTGTTGAGTGTCTGGGAATCCTGAAGTGGCTTTTGTTGTATCTACTGACTTGTTAGCAGAAATGTGAGAGCATCAGTAACCCACACAGAGGTGGCTCTTATCTCACAGGTGACAGGCGGGGCACTTGTGCTTGCCCAGATGCCCTTTTATGGTGTGCATGTGTTTCTCTCCCTCTCCAAGCAGGCTTCGGTGCAGGGAAAAACCCCGTTATCTCTCTCTCCATAAAACGATATTCAGCTCTGGTTTGAAAGTCAAACCAACAGCCATGTGTGCCGTGGAACAGCAATGAGGACAGATTCCTTTACGTATGCAAATGTATTCTGAGTGGTACTTTGGATTTATAATTGTAAGATTATTACCAGCAGGTGATGAAATTAAGATTTAAATATCGTGCTCCATTTAAATGGCAGGTAAGCTTTTGGCTGGACCAGGAATCAGCACATTGTTGGGTAAATACTAATCGGGCTGTGATGGCATCCCGTAATTAGTTAGGACTTGGGAGGGGGGATAAGATTTCCTTTGCTACCTGCCATTTTAGCTCAAGGAAACTTTTAGGCTTCAGGGTTTCCATTAGAAGGAGTAGATGGTGGAAGCCGTTCTCCCAGCTCCGGGTTAGAGTCTAATTCTAGACCTGGGTAATTAGATCAACAGTTAGATCTAACTGCAGATACACAATAGGATGCAGTTCAGGCTGATTAGCCACACAAAGCCATTAGGTGGATCAATGAAAAGTCAGCATTTCTTTTCCTGAGCAGAACAATCCACACTGCAGCTGCGCGTGGGTGGCTGCAGGCTCGAGTCTCTACAGGTGCTCTCTGAGCCACCTGCAGGTATAGGATGGTATACAGACTTTATCCCAACCTACACTGAAGAGGTCCTCATCCTGTCTCCGAGCTAGAAGGAACTGAAGTTCAGAGATGTCTTTGTTCATGTCCGCACAGCAAAGGGCAGGGCAGAGAGAGATTCACTCTCGGTGAATCTGATCTTTAAGACATCCTCAGAGACACTGCTGCAAATCTCCACCCCCAACCATTGATCCCAAAGCAAGAGTGACCATCAAGATATCTAAGACGTGACTTCCACTGTGCACGGAGAAAAACTTCTGTCCGAGTTGAGGTCTCTTCTAGGGTGCACAAGGAAACCTTCCTCCAGTCACTCCCACCAGCTCTGGGGTGGCGGGGGAGGGAGTAGGCAGGGTCCCCCCATCTTGACAGCTGCAAGGCTGTTTTAGGCTCAGTCCCCACCTTCCGGGTTTAGGGTGGGTTGAGTGTGGGGTGTGGAGAGCCCTGCCTGGACTATCTGAGATTGAAGAACACACGGACGAGCTCCAGGCCACGTGTGCCCTCTAGCGCCAGGCCGAGGGACGATATCTCCGTGAGTTCTCACTTGTGAGTCCTGCATCCACCTCTGACTTGGGTACAGCCTTATCTCTCCAATTTGAGAGGGAAACCTGCCATTTGTAGGTCAGTGAGCGCCTAATAGGGCTACAGGAAGAGCATTTAGCTGCACAAGGTCTTGGATTGGGTCTTCAGCGCTACTTAAAGAACAAAACAGGTCATTTCGACCAACCCCTTTCTTTTTACATCAAAAACGGATAAATGGAGCCTAATTGCAGTTTCAACTTATATATTTTATCTATCAACTTCTTTCTTTCTCTCTTTCTTTTTTCTTTCTTTCTTTCTTTCTTTCTTTCATCCTTCCTTCCTTTCTTTCTTTCTTCCTTTGTGTGTGAGAGATACGTATGTGTACTCATGTGTTTGAATGCGTATTGTGCAGACATGTGTGTATGTGTAATATGATGTCATAGATTTTCATTGCTTTCCTATCATATTCTCCGCAGCAAGGTCTTTCAGTCAAAATCAGACTGATTGATATGGCGAGTTCTGCTTGCCACGTTCCTCCCTGGATTCCCTAACTCTGCCGTCCCAGTCTTTAATTATAGGCAACCTCCACACCCACCCCCTCTGACCCCTCCCCCCATTTATGTGGGTTTTGAGGGGAGGGAAGTTGTACCTAGGTCTCTGTGTTTCCATGTAAAGTGCTTTAGTTGTGGATCCATCTCCCTGGTTTCTGTAGTGTATGTCGAATGCTCATATTTGACTGAGCGAGTGTTTTGAAATTGCAAAGGAACGATACCTAAGGCATCTCAGGCCAGGGGGCAATGACTCTTGGTGCATTTGGAATGTAGGTAGCGGTCCTCAGCCTAATCAGTGTCTCTGACGTTGAAATTGTAACCTTTTCTTTTTCTTTTTCCTTCTTCATTTTTTTTATATCAGTGTCTATTCATTATCCACAGTGCTGGGTTGCATCAAGACAACTTCCTTTAACCATGTCATGTGCTTTACCCTATCCGACCTTCCTGCTCACCCCCATCCCCCAACCCCCTGCCTAGTCTCCTTCCTTCTCCAGGCTTTTGTCTGCCTTCGTGACATATGGACATATTTTTTTTTGATCAGTTAAGAACCCATAAAGTTTATGTAAATAATTACAGGACTCACAAACGAGACAAAAATTACAGTATTTGCTTCTTGGTGTCTGGTTGATTTTGCTTAATGCGCTGGTCTCCAGTTTTCCTACCAAAGACTTAATTCCATCCCTTTTGTAGCTGGATAAAATTCCATTGTGTATGTGTAGCAGGACTTATTCAATGGTCTACTGATGGATGCTCAGGCTGATTCCACATCTTGGCTACTGACAATGGTGCCACAGTAAGCATGGTGTGCAGGTGTCCTCTGATGTGTTGCCTCTGAGTCCTGTGGGCTCGGTGTCCAAATGCTCATGCTGACCGCCATTCACCGAGAGGCTCTGAGCCTAAGCTGTGTGCTCTCTCTTTGTATGGAGGCTTTGCATGAGATGACTGTGTGTGTGTGTGTGTGTGTGTGTGTGTGTGTGTGTCTGTGTGTCTGTGTGTCTGTGTGTGTGTGTCTGTGTGTGTTCGGTGAATGACTGTACCCCCTACATTGGGACTCTTCATGGAGTTTATGAAAGCTATAGCTGTGTTGGTAAGAATTGGAGATAGATGTTTACAGCACCCCATCCCTCTATCCCTCCTTACCCCTCTGCTTTTTTCTGCTCCTTTTCCCTTCCCCTTCTTCCTCCACTCCCCCTTTCAAGACAGCGTCTCACTATATAGCCAAGGCTGGCCTCATGCTTGCAATGATTCCCCTGCCTCCGCCTTCCAAATACCAAGAAGTCCTTTCCTTGGAGGAAGAGAAAGACTTTCAGAGGTGCAGTTGTGGGCATGAGTTGCCAGGAGAGGAGTAGATACCAGACTGTCTGTCTTAGTACAAGGAAACTAGGACCAAAGCAGATAGCATTGGGGAAAGTGAGGTTGGCCACTGTGCCCACTCCCTGTCCCCCGCACCTAGAACCAGAGCTCTGGGAAGTCATGTTTTCTAAGGCATCAAGTCATGTCAGTTGTCAGATAGAACATGGCACAGGGATCCTTGGGAACATGTAAAGCAGAAATTATTACCTACAATTTCTAGTCTAGGAGAAGAAAGGACACCCAGGTTGTGTGTGTGTGTGTGTGTGTGTGTGTGTGTGTGTGTGTGTGTGTGTTCATGTGTTGGGTCATAGCAGGAAACAGGGTGGATAGCTGGATTTCAAGATTCTCTGAAATTTGAGTATTTTCCTGAGCTTCTGGGTAGAGATATGGCTGTGTGGGTCTGTTTGGTATTTGATCCTTTAAATAGAGAAGGGCTTACATTGGGAGGGCCCATCCCAAGCAAAATGGACAAATACCACATGGATTCCCTCATTTTGGGGGCCCTAAAATTCTTTTAAGATTCATTGTGCTCATAGGAAATGGGAGAAGCAGGTCTGGGGGAGGAAGGGGGTTGAATAGACCTTGCTGGATGCAGAGGAAGAGGTGCTGCTCCTCTGTCAGCCAGCAGATGGCCAGGACAGCATCAAGTGAACAGGCAAACCATGTTGTCATCACTTGGGGGAACCATGGTGAATTAGGATGAAAAGCATCTGTCCTGTCCCAAGCCAGATTCCCCAAGGCCTCTGGGCCATCTCAGACACTGACTAACAAAGGCATCAATATCAGAGCTGAGAGATCCACATCGGAAACTAGTCACATTCCTCAGTTTCCCCTCTGGAAGAAACAAATCAATTACAGTCAGGACCAGCTTAGGCACAGCCTAAGTTCCAGCTGCCTTTTCCAGCGCCACCACCAGCCTTGTTAGTGAAGGTGATATGGCACTGATGAGTGGGCTGCATTCTTGGGTTATGGTTATTCTAATACAATCACTATAGGAGACATCTGTTGCTGGACATTGCACCGTAGGCATGGCCATGCCTGGTTGGTTTCTATTAATATCTTTCATGAATCACAGGCTTAAGTGGATGGAGGGGTGAAAGGGTTTGTGGCTGTGGGACCACTTCCCTACTGTGGACTTGGCAGGACTTGGTCTACCCTTCACTTTCTCCAGGATCCTCCCGTTATGTGCTTTCCAATTAAGGTGTTAAATCAGAGGGACAATGGGTCCAGGTGGTATCCTGGAGACCATGGCTCTGACATCACGGAAACATCGTGTGATCAGGCTGAATTAGCACACACTCGATGTTCTCATGCTCTTCTTCAAGCCAGTGGCCTCTGCACTGAAACCGATGATTGTTGATTACTGAGTGAATGTAAGACTGAAAGGGGTGGGGCTGCAGTATTGCCCTGTACAGGGCAGCCGGATGTCTTCCTGTTGGCAGAGCCCACATCGGAATGACTGTGGCTCCAGACAGAGTGCCCAGGGCTGAGAATTTAAATTATGATCCTTGAATCCCTAACGTAATGAGCCATCTCCCAGGCCCTTGTGTTTTGTCTGATAAGTTGGCGAGTTGCATGTTTAATATGTAAGGAATGGGAACCATGAGGAATGGGAAAAAGAGAGTGTTTGCCTCCTCTGCCCACCCTCTCTGCTCCCAGGGAGGTTGTGGCAATGGCAGGCTGCCCTCATCTCAGTGAACTGGACTTCGTGGATGTTCTCAGGACCATGGAGAGGGCCAGAGACGCTGCTTTGTTCTGCAGGATGTTTCTGACTCTGGATGGTTCTGGATGAATTCCAGGTGAATGGATACCTTTACTTCACAGAGAGGGAAATCAAGAGGCTCGATTATTTCACCAGCATCTGGGGTCTGTGGGACCCGTGGGGAGGGCTATGTCCTTTGTCAGCAGTGGGGGGGTCACTCGATTCTGCAGTCACAGACTGAGCAGTTCCTGTCCCACTCAGGGTCCTCCATTCAGGTAAAGCTGGATCCCCTACTACAACACAGGGATAAATCAGTGAGTTTATTACACAAAGAAGGTGACTGTCACTGTTTCTGATTTGAACATTGGCATGTAGAGAGAGCTTTATACACAATTCTGTGGCTTTTCAGGCACCATTGTTCAAAAGATATAATTTACAGCAAGGTTGAAGGACAAAGTGAAGTTTAAAAATTAGCTAAAATATAGTGATTAAATGTACTTGTTTTTATTTAAAATTTTTTAGATTTATTTTGTTATTTTATATGTACCTGCACCTAGGTGTGTGTGCTATATGCATACGGTACCCTTAGAGATCAGAAGAGAGTGTCTGATCCATTCGAACTGGACTTATGGATGGTTGTGAGCTGCCACGTGGGTGCTGGGAATGGAACTCGGGTCCTCTGCAAGAGCAGTCATTGCTCTATAGGACTGACCCATCTCTCTAGCCCATCACTTGTTTCTCTTAGGTGATTTTCTTTTTGTATATAAAGTTCCAAGATGGTTTTATGAGTTACATCGTTTGAATGTAGTGATGAGAGTGGATTAGTAACAGCGTGAAACCAGAGGCCATACACTTTTGACCCTCAGTAAGGACAGTTTCAGTTGTGTGCGCACACACACACACACACACACGCATGCACGTGCATGCTTATTGTTTACAGATTCCCTTGGAAGCCAGAAGAGGACCTCAGGTTCTCAGGAGCTGATTTACAGGCAGTTGTGAGCTGCTTAAGTGGATCCTAAGAACAGAATTTGGGTTCCCTGCGAGTTTGGAACATGCTCTTAAGTGATGGGCTCTCTCTTCATACCCATGTGTTTTACAGTCTCGACTGAGATATCTTTAGGAAAACGTGCACTATCTCTGCAGGCAGCCTTGGCTGGGTCGGTTGTGTTGATGTTTCTGATGCTCAGCCATCAGGAAACAAAGGCTAGACCCCAGAAGATAGCTTCTCTCCATTTTAGCTTCACCCTTAACTCTCCAGGTCCTCTATCCTGTCTTGTTCGAACCACAGGCACAATGCTGCTTCCTCCAGGACTCTGGAGGTGTGTTCTCATCGGATGAGCAAGGACGTGAGGCTATGAATAAAGGACAGTGTGACTCACTGCCTTTCGCTGTACTATTTATGAAATGTTTTGGCTGGAATTAGGGCCGGGGCTGGTTCAGGTGTGTAAATTAGAGTCAGCCTCAAAGTCTCTTGATTTGAGCCTCTTTTTAACCTTAGAGGCTCTCTGGGGAGCACGTCACCAACCACACCACCTTTACCCCCGAAAGGATGGCTGAACACAGGCTTTGCGGCCGAGATACTGCTGCAAGCTGTGAGACTGTGGAGTCAAACTGCTGTCAGGTCCTCAGCTTCCCAGCTTCTGTCACATGTAGCTCTTCAGCTTGACATCACAAACTGGAGGGGAAGAGAGCTGGGAGCTCATTACCATGGTTGTCTTGGAAAGTTTGGGGGCGAGTTCTGCATTAATTAAGCCTCATTTGGATAATGAGCTCATGCTATTTACTTTCTTGGAGACCTGCTCTGAGGGAAGCAGAGAGGCTTCTCCTACACGAAGCCTGGTGTCCCGTGAGCCCGCCGCCCGTCACTTGTGGGAGGGAGGGGAAGGAAAGGGTGCTATTTTAAACTCTCTGTTATTGAAGGAAACACCCATAACTGGAACATTGTGAGGCGGTTTGTCAGCTGTTTCTGTGAGAAAAGGCCTGGGGTCAGCCAACGTCTTCTCCAGTCCTTTCAACGCTGCTTTCTTCCGTGCATAGGAGATGGTCTAAAATCTGCCCATCTCATCTCCCCAAATCATGTGTTCTACTTCATATGTTATGGGGCTGAGCAGAATGGTGGTGAACTTGGGATCATGTGGCCACCTTAGTGGTCATGAGGGGACTCCACAGGAAGAGAGGTGTTCTCACATCAAACACTCAGATCTGCCTGATCTTGCCCTGGGTGCTTAAAATGGACGGCATCTCTGCACCAAAAAGCAATGATTCCTCTGTACATATTGATATTTAAATCTGATCAGGGCTCATGATCTAGTATAGGTAAAACAAGCATCCTATGTGGCATTTCTGTGTGATTTTTTTTTTTTTGCAATTGGCTGTGCAGAGTGACTTTCTCTCATGTGGTACAGGAGGAAACGAGCCAGATTCCTTCAGCTCTGTAATTAAATCACATACCTTCATGCCTTTGGCTGCACCCAACAATCTTCCTTCCCTTAACTACTTGCCCATCCATCTAGGCCAGAGTTCTTAGTCATAAATAAAACTACAGAAGGCTAAAGCCTGATTCTGTTGAGTGTGCAGCTCAAGAACTCACACATGTCAGCACTTAGGAGGCTGCACACTGGAGCTGCACACCCTTAACATTATGATATTGCAGAGGATGGGAGGGTCTGTGCACACATGCCAATTTCATTCTTCAGGGAGATACAGGTTTCATGTTCTTGGGGTTTTGGAGCCACCTAGACCTGATTGTTCTTCACACAAACATCATGAGTCTTTAAGGAAGACTTTAAAAGAATGGTGTAATTATCATATATGTGAAGAGACCCTGAGGTGGTTTGAATGTGCACTGCCCAGGAAATGGCACTATTAGGAGGTTGGCCTTCTTGGAGGAGGGGTCTCCCAGTGGGGGTGAGTTCTTGAAATCCTTCTCCCAGCCATGTGGGAGACAGTCTGCTCCTGGATTCTTTTAGATGAAGATGTAGAACTCTCAGCTCCTTCTCCAGCACCATGTCTGTCTGCACACTGTCATGCCCTCTGCCTTGATAAGCCAGCCCCGATTACATGTTGTCCTTGGTCATGGTGTCTCTTCTCAACAGTGGAAACCTAACTAAAACCGCAGACTGGATAGTTCATGGGATTGCTCAAATGTCCTTGGCACCATCACTCTTTTATCTTCTGCAATGGCCCAACCCAATCCCTATCCAGTCCATGGTGCTCCTCCAGTCTTGGTTCTCACAGGACTCCCCTATACAAGGCACTTTCCCTCAGAGTCTCCTAGTGTCTACAATACCACCAGCCATGGCATCCTCTTCATTGATAGGGTGAAGTCTATTCTCGAGGACGGACACCAAGTCTCCCATGTGGTTTTGTAGAGTAGCAAAGCATCTCAAGGGACAGGGCACAGATTCTGGGGCTTAGAGAGACGGCTCAGCCACAAAGAACACTTGTTACTCTTGCAGAGGACCCAGATTCTATTCCCAGCATCCATATGATGGCTCACAGTTGAACTGCTTGCCAGTTTCAGAAGATTTAATGCCCTTTCTTGGCCTCTTCAGACTTCAGGCAGGCACGTGGTGCACGCAGTTCTTTGTAGTCAGAACATTCACACATGTGATAATAAAAACACATCTGATTTTTAATAGGAATGAACTTTGGATTATGGGCATGGGTGATGCTGAGCCTGCATGCCAACAGCTCTCTTTAAGGGGAGGAGGGACACCAGGAGTTTGGAACCCGGTGGCTGTAGGTGAGGGAGCAGCATATGGTCATGTCAGTATAATGCCTCCTGATTTGGAAGTGCTCATCTCACGGCTCTGATGGTGCCCGTGAGGCAGAGGTCTCACCACTGAGCTTGGGAACAGTCAGCACTGGGGGAAGGCGGAATGTGAATGACTATGTCTTTCTTCAAATACAATGAAAGAGGTTCTTTTCCCCGTGTTTTCTGTCATCATAGAGTTCTAAAAACCCCCGTGGTCCAGATGAACTTAATTTGAAAGTCATTACAATGGAGATGGGGGGTGTGTGAGCTGACAGTTCATTAAGGAAATATTTGATGAGCAAAGAAAAAAGTGCCAGAGTTAACATTATAAACACGATTAATGAACAGGGTGGCTCCAAAAATTCATAAAAGAAAATAACAACACAACACACAGGTCCTCGTCTCTGTTGGCCTGACAGGCTTCTGACAGTGTGTCCTGATTTGTTTGTGTTAAATGGTTGAGGCTCTAGGCTTGCCCACATGGCCGATGTTGTCTCTCATCTGAACTTGACAGGATAACTTTATGTCTTTGTGTAAACACATTCCTAATGAAATAATCGCTTTAGCTGATGTGGGCTCGGGTGTTTGCCAGCCAGTTAGGGATGAAGAGGCTTAATGTGTTTCTTCCTTAAAAACAAATACAACAACAACGACAACAAAAGCAGCAGCAACAACACAACCCCAAAACATACAAACAAAAAACCAACAAGTTTGTATTTTTATAAAAACCACAACAACTTCATATTCACCAGGAAAGTAAACTGGAATTTCTGTTGTCTGGTGGGTACTTGTTCCTCTCTCTAGAGCGCTATTGTATTAGGGTTTACAGAGAAACAGAAATGGCAGAATGAATACACATTGTCTTAGTGGGATTTCCATAGCTGTGAACAGACACCATAGGCAAGGTAACTATTTTATTTTAAGGCTTGTTTTATTTTAATGACTGATCATGTGAGGCCACAGTGAGGTCACTATGCACAGACGTGAAGGAAGCTTTATTTCTTGGTCTCTTCCTCCTTGGACAGAGTCTTGATGGTCTCCTCCTTCTTGGCCTGGAGGCGCTCCTCCCACGCATTTTTGTGCTTCCCTCGTCTTAGACCTGCAAGCCTCAGCCTGGTCATCCTGTAGCTTCTTGCGGTCTTCGTCTGCCTTCGGTTTGAGAATCTGCTCCATAAGAATCCATTGGTTTTTGAATACATTCCTTTTAACCTTCAGGTACAGGCTGTGATACATATGGCGGTCCATCTTCTTAGATTCCTAGTATCTCCTGAGAAGGGGTGCAGGATCCTCATCCTTCTCATCCAGGTCACCCTTTCAGGCACCCAAGTGTTGGCAGTTCCCTTTCTCTTCCCTATGACCATATGCCTGCCCTTCAAGGTGTGTTTCTGGCAGCGAGTCTGAGGATGGACAGTTACAGGCTTCCAGATGATCAGGCCATCTGCAATCAGCTTCCTGATCAGCTGACGGGAGTTGGCATTGGTGACTTTATTGGTCTCATTGGGGTCCAACTGGTCCTTCTTTTTAACACATGGTGGACACTAGAGGCAAGACTCTTCTGTAGCCTGAGCATGCTCATGGCTGCAGTCGCAGCAGAGACGGTAACACGTATAAAGGACAAGATTCCATTGCAGCTGGCTTACTCTTTCAGGGGTTCAGTTCATTATCATCATGGCAGGAATAATGGGAGCATCCAGGCAGACTTTGTGCTTGAGGAGCCCAAAGATCTTGATTCACCGGCAGCAGAAAGGGATTTTCTGTACCACTGAGCATAGTTTGAGTATATACAAATATCAAAGAAAAGCCAGCACAGTGGCACACTTCCTCCAACAAAGTCACACCATCTCCAACAAGGCCACACTCACTCCAACAATGCCACACCCAACCCAACAATGCCACACCTACAACACCAAGTCCACACCCACTCCAAAAAGGCCACACCTACTCCAACAAGGCCACACTTATTCCAACAAGGCCACACCTACTCCAACAATGTCACACCTACACCAACGAGGCCACACCTCCTAATAGTATCACTCCTCATGGGTCAGGCATTCAAACACATGACTCTATGATGGCCCACTCCTATTCAAACCACCAAACACATTAAAAGGTCACTTTGGCTTACAGGACACTGTTTGGATAATCTAACAATGGCTGTGTCATGCAAGGATACTGAGAATCCCTTTGGCTGCAAGTCTATCGTGCTTGATTGCTCAGCCATCTTAACCTGGTGCTGAAAGCAGGTGTGTTTCCTGGAGGTGTTGCTATTCAGTCTACAATGAGATACCAGAGAAGGTGGTCCGAATATTAGCAAAGGAAAGCAGCAGCCACAAGAGAGATGAATTTGCCAATGAGAGTGAAGGCAGGCAGACAAAAATCAAAGCCTCCTTCTTTCACATTCTTATATCTGGGTTGCCACCGGAAGGTTCCACCAACACTTAGGGCAAATATTCATGATTCAAATAACCAGATCAAGAAAATCCCTCACAAGAGTGCCCAGATGCATGGATTTTAATGGAATTCAGAGCCACTCAAGTCAGGAACCAAGATTAGTGATCACGTCTGCCAACACTCTCATAGAGTTTATATTTCCTGTTTGCTTTATATTTTTGGCCAGAGATTAACCAAGCCATACCACTCATATTGCTTAGCATTGAAGCATTCAGCTGCATTCCGTTCTCACTAGAAATCAAGAAGCACATTGTATGTTCACCCCTCTCCTGGCTGATCCCTGCCTCACCCAGGAGCTATCCAGCTTGCTTTCACTACAGTCTCAGAGACTGGATGGCTGATACTGATGCTTCAACTCCAAGATCAGAGCTGGAAAATTTACTGAAGCCTGGTACTTGGCTTGTTGATGGTGCATTCTGCCTATATTTTCCTGGCCTGAGAAGGTCCAGCAAGCTCTCTGGGGGTTCTCTTTAAACATAAGTGCACCAAAAACACAGAAGAGGAGTCCATCTTTATGACTGAGGTCACACCCTCCAAAGTGCTGCTTCCCAATGATGTCATCTTTGGTGACATCTTCCTAGGGTGGGGGAGGGGAGACATTTAGATCACAGCAACCTCTACCAATGGAGATGGCTCTCCTCCAGATTGCACCGGCATCATCAGGCTTCTGGGTGGAGGCAGCACAGGCAATGTAAGTCCCAAGCATGTCCCTGTTATGTCTCCTTGGCCCTAATGTCCCCTGTACCATGACCCTCACCCTGCAACAGCTGCCCTTCTGTGCACCAGAGCTCAGCTTCCCTGATGTCAGGCACCTGGGATCTACCTCTATCTTCTTTTAAACCCATTTGTTAGCTAAAGGATATGGGTCAGCAGGTAAACTGCTTGCTGTACATGCATGGAGACCTGAGCCTGGATCCCCAGAGCCAACTTACAAGTCTAAAGTGGCAGCATGCACTCTGACCCCAGAATCAGGGAGAGAGAGACCTGGGGACCTCTGAAGTTCACTGGCCACCCAATAGTCAATGTTCTACTTAGGATTATACTGATATGAACGGACACCGTAACCAAGGTAATTCTTATAAAGACAACATTTAATTGGGGTTGGCTTACAGGTTCAGAGGTTCAGTCCATTACCATCAAAGTGGGAACATGGCAGCATCCAGGCAGGCATAGTGCAGGAGGAGCTGAGAGTTCTACATCTTCATCTGAAGGCTGCTAGGAGAATACTGGATTTCATGTAGCTAGGATGAGGGTCTTAAAGCCCACACCCACAGTAACACACTCACTCCAACAAGGCCACATACACTCCAACAGGACCATACCCTCTAAAGCTGCCTCTCGCTGGGCTGAGCATACACGCACACACACACACACGCAGGGACACAGGCACTCACGCACCCAAACCATCACAGGCATCAGTTCCCAGATCCCAGTGAGAAAAGCCTACCTCAAAAACCAAGACAGGCACTGGCAAGATAGCTCAGCATGCAAGGGAATTGCCACCACGCCTGAGGATCTGAGTTCAATCCCCAAGACTCACCAGGTGGAAGATGGGACTGAATCCTACAACATGTCCCTTGGTCTCTTCATATGTGTTGTAGCATGTATGTGTCTCCCTCGACTAAGTAAAACTATTTCAAAGAGGAATGACACCCAAAATTGTCCTCTGACCTCTACATTCATGCACATACACAAGTCACGAGTGTACACACACACACACACACACACACACACACACACACACACCACTTGTATTGGAGACCAGTCTCATGTAGATGTTTTTTAAGATAATGCTGGTCTTAGTGCAATTCTTGTTCTATTTTCCAAAGAGAGACACATCTCTAATAGGGCCAGGTATGCACAAGGCTTTCCCATCTAACGAAATAGGAAATGGGAACGTTATGTTTCCCAATTTCAGGATGAAAATCAATGCATTCTGCTCTGTGACCTTGCACGTTCCTGCTTATCTTCAGGAGTGATAGCCAGACATTGCTGTCACCTGGTCAATTGGAAGTGCCAATATGACATTGGGGTGGGACAGGGATGAGAGACAATCTGGTCCTGGTCTACACACAAACCCACAGCTGTAGGGAGCAGTTCCCCACTTCATTTGACATAGTAGGGACAGCATCAGAGGGAAAAGGGATTATGCCTCTTAAATAAGAAACAAGCTTATGCAGTTTCATAGGAAATAAGCTGACACAAGTTTGGGTTTCTGTTGAGTCTTGTCTTGAGTGAATGAAGACACAGTTTTCATCTTTCCCTAATAGGCTCTGGGTTTCCTTTTAACATTCTCATCTCAATGCGCAGAATTCCCTCTCTTTGTGTGTAATGCCCTTATGGTGCTTGAATCACTCTGGTCAAGCCATTAGTCCTAAGAGTTACTTAATGTTTCCTTTTCAAACACACGGCTTGGGATGAGGGAGACAGCTTGGGGTGGAGCCTGAGGAACTAGACACAAGGTAAAAACTAAGCCTGGGTATAAGTTCTTGTACCAAGAGTTGGAGAATTCCTGGGATTTATTGTCAGACCTACTGGCCTATACTGGTGAGATTCAGGCCACAGAGAGATCCTGGGTCAAAAACAAGGTAAATTGTTCCTCTGACCTGCATGTCACACACATGAACACATACACGCATAGCACATATGCATATATGCATACACACAAATGGGAAAATATGTTATTAAACATCCATGCATGTAACAAATTTTCCTCAGAAAACCCCCAGAGCACTTTCTTTAAAGAGGACATAGTTGCAAAAACAGATCCAAGGGAAAATAAGTTGTAATGGAAAAGAGTCTGACACCCCTTCATTATATGGGGATACATGTAGACATAGATTTTTTTCAAACCTACTTTAATAAGGGTTCTCAAATGCTTAGAGCCCCCTTTTGGCCCACTGTCCAAAGGTAGGGGAGAAAAGGTGATAAATAGGGCAAGTGGATGTGGACCTGTTTAGAAGTAGTTCTTTGGGGCAAATCCCATCTGAGCTGTCAGGACACCTGCAATCCAGTCCAGTAGTGTCAGGATACCAATAGTCCAGTTGAAAAAAAATGTCACCAACACAAGTCAGCACTGGTAGCACAATCTACCGAAACAGTCAGGCCTCCACCAAACTGGCACTAGTCAGCAGGAGTGACCAGAACCAGCTGGAACAACAACAGCTCTTTCCACACCTCAATAAATTGAAGGTCAGTGAGAATCGAGACCAAGGAGGGATTGCAGGCAAACAATGCAAGCACATCACCAGTGTCTACTGAGTCATACTCGTAATATCTCCCAATATCACATGACTTCCCTTAACCAAACCCCACATGAGTCTGCATCACAGGACAACCAGAAATTTCCACTTCAGACACCAGAGTGTGAGGAACGAGAGAGAGACTGAGACATATGGAAGAAACAAGGATATCCCCTTGAATTGTAACATGTCCCCAAATGACTGGGAAGGGAAGATACCTCTTTGCCGAGCTGCTAAATACCATTTAAATCACAGTGGCATCCAACTGGCCTGTTTCCTAAAATTGTCTCTGTTGTCACCTGATACACACGCCTTATACTTTGTGGCTGATGATGGACCTTCATTCAATAGCTCTAATCGTCCTTTTGCTACTTTGTAGGTTCTCCTTTCTTTCACATTCAACCCCCTAACACTAGACAGGAGAGAAAAGAGGAGAGAGGGAAAGGGGTTCTATCACCATTAGACGACCTCCTGTTGATTAGGGGGATCGAGTTCCTTGCGGGGCACGTTTGATCTTCATTGTCAGGATGTTTAATTTCTTCCTTGGGCGTGACTATTTAACAAACTGCAACCAACAGCAGCCCACCTCTGGGGCTCTAGCATTTATATGTTCTCTGAAAATCTCCAGCATTCCAAATGTTACACACGTGCAAAATCTATCTCCTGCTGGCAAAATCACGCCCCTGCCAGAGCACGAGGCAAATCATAGTCAGCCAGTGTTGACAATCGGAAGCAACCCCATACCCCACAGCCGGGATTAAAACAAAAACATACTCTTATAATATTTCTATGATTTTAAATACACCAAAATTCTCACTGCAAATAGCCAGTTTCATTTGGATATTAGTATAACTGACTTTCTATCCTTTAATCCATGGAGGGCATCCTGATTAGTTTGAATCAGTCATGCTAGCTTTGTTCTGTGCATGTCACTGGTGTTGAGGTGCATCAGAAGACTCACTGAGACACACCAAAATCTTCTGAGGAAAGATTTTTTTCTGCCTGTCACAAATAGGGAGCTATCCAAGACAGTTTCATCTCTCTTCCTCCTCCTCCCATCCAGGGTTGGAATTCTGCTGTGGAGGAGTGTGATGTGTTCTCTGGGGATGCAGCCGCCATCTTGTGACTACATTACAGCCAATCACTGAGGGCAGTAAGATGAGAAAGATGGATGAGCCAAGAGTCCTGTGGGATGGCTGGGCTGGTGAACTGATGCTGTGTGTGCTTTGGTGTTTCTTCCCAAGTCAATCACACCCTTTGGATTAAGGGACACTGATTGGTTTTATATTACTGTGACCAGAAACATTCCCAGCCGATATATTTATTGTGTTTGCCCTTCTCAGGCCAGAATTACTGCCAGCCTCATTTGAACTCACCTTCTGTCCTACCGCAACCCCACTCTGCCAGCCCCTCCCCAGGCCCTCCTTAGCAATTAGCAAATACACTCTCAAATAAGGGCCAATGTCCCAGGAGGTGGATGTGATACAACAATTAAACCACACACACCAGGAAGGACAATGGAATATTATTTAAAATGTTTCTGCCCAAAGAATAGTGAAGTCAATATAATTTTAAAGTTACATTCTTTTATCTCCCCCTCTCCCCGTTAAATGTTTGATAACTATCTGCTAAATATCTGACCTTTCTCAGGACCACACAACACAGATGATATCCACCCCTGCCTTCTTCATGATTACTGTGGGTGTTAAGTTATACTTCATGGACTTAAGGTATTTCTTTATTGTGTGCTGCATAAGGCAGATAAGGTTTCTTCCAGAAACTTCACATTTTACAAATGCAAAATGATGCCCTATTGTGAAACAATGCAAAATCCTTCATAGCTCACGTGGCTTCCTGTCTTCTGATTAGAAATTTAACCCACATTGCATTGTCATGGAAGGAACGTGAGCCTTACAAAGAGACTGTGGTCTGACAGAGGAATGGCTTTCCAAAGTCCTGAGGTGGGGTTCTTGGGCTAAGGAGCTGGCTTAGCCAGTAAAGTGTTTGCCACGAAAGTATGAGGGTCTGAGTTCGGTGCCTAGAACCCACGTTAAAAAATAAAAGTCAGGCATGGTGGCCTGGAATCCTGGTATCAGAGAGGTGGACAGATGCATCCCGGATGTTCTCTGGTCCACCAGCTCAACTGGTATGTTTGGGGTGTAAGTGTGAGACTTTGTTGCAAGAAAACAAAGCAAGGCAGGGTGGACCTGTCTCAGTTATTTCTCTTTGCTCTGATGAAATACTGTGTGAACTATCTCAGGGAGGAAAGAGTTGACTTCAGCTTGATCAGTGCCCATCAGGAAGAAAGTCAGGGCAGAAACTCAACGCAGAGACTTGAAGGCAGCAGCTGAAGTAGAGGCCGTGGAGGAACAACCGCTTACTGGCTTGTTGCTTATTGCTTGGTCAACGTGCTTTCTTCTGTAACCAGGACCACCCACCCAGAGGTGGCGCCATCCACAGTGGTCCTCCACATTAAAGACCCCCAAACTTGGAGAGACTCTTGCTCCTGTCACGGGTTGGGTTACCCCTAGGAAACACGAGTAGCCGGTCTTGATGTAATCAACAAGAGGCAGTTTTATTTACGAGATCTCGGGCTGACACGTATCCCACACAGGAGATTGAGTCAAGCCCCAAGCCTCTCTAGGCAGAAGCTTATATAGGGAAAACCAGGGGTTTCGTGTGGATACACATAATTGGCTAATACAAAGGGTGCACAGTTACTTTTGGCACGGAGTTACATCAACAAAGCATACGTGTAATCTAGCATCTCAGCAGTGTGGACCGGGCAACTCATCTCACTGCAGCAGGGGGATGACCCATCCTCAGGGAGTGAAGCAAGGGGAGGGGGTGGCTCCAGATGGCCAGTGTCCTTGGGAGCTGATAGTCGGGCTGGTGAGCCCTATCTCAAATTCTCTCAGGCATGTCTGGACTTTGTTTGAGACTAACTTTTTGAAATTTAACTCTTCACACACACCAACCATTATTCCAAAAGATGCCTCACAGATCTGTCCACAAGCAAATGCAATGGAGTCAAATCCTCTGCTGAAGTCCTCTGTAGTAAAAAAAAAAAAAATTGTTTAATAAATCCCGACGCAGGGTTACTCACCTCAATGGTTTCTGTTCCCGAGTGAAAGAAACACGCCCAGCCTCTATATCTAAAGCAGCCCATAGCTGGGCAGCTGCCTACCCTCCATGCTGTTAGAATCCACCTCCCAGCAATAAGTCCAAGTTACTATTTACTAATTTCTATGCTTCAACTTGGCTCTTCTTGAATCCAAGGTGCAGCCGTCTGGGCCATAATCTCTTAGCCCTTTTATACGGCAGCTCTGCCCTTCTGCATGTTATTTCCCTTCCATGGCAACCTCTGTCTCCCCTCCTCCACACTCCCCTAAGGCATGGGGACCTCTCTGTCCTGCTTGCTCCAGGACCCAAGCCTGGGAACCCTAAATCCCATCTCTCTCTCTCTCTCTCTCTCTTTCTCTCTCTCTCTCTCTCTCTCTCTCTCACTGCTATTTTTGGCTAGAATCTTTATTCACCAATCAGAATTAACTGCTGTCAGGTACCCAGAAGCTAGGTGCAGACTTTCTCCTGCAAACTACTTTGGGGAACCCAATTAGTATTAGAAAACAAGCAGCTACAATCTCCTCTTCCCAGGTGTGTCAACTTGACCACTGAAGGGAGTTGAGCCAGAGACTGAGGAAGACAGCTAAGTTTGACCTCTGACCTCCCATGTTTATGCAACCACACACACGTATGTATTCACTTATTTAATTCCAGAGCAGGATATTGGCATGGAAGGCAGGGAGAGTGGATCTGGGGACAAGTAGATAAAAGAGAAACAGGTATTTGTGATCACCACAGAGAGCTCCATTCTTTCCTCTCAGAACAAAGGAGACGACAGCCAGAGTGTCCTCTGCCTAACTCTGTAGGGGCTTCTCAAGGGCAAACCCCAAACCTGCAGCATTTCCCCCCAAGTCCTTGTTCCATGATGCGGCAGTGTGCATTAAGTTGAAAACAAAAACAAAAACAAAACAACAAAACTCCCCCAAATAGGGCTAAAAGTACCAAGAAAGATTAAAACCATCTTGTTTAACAAGAGACACCTGTTTATTCCTGTTTGATAAATGGTGTTTCTCCAATAGTTAGGATTTTCTAAAATTATTATTAAACAAAATAGAAATAGAGTAGAAAGGATGTGAATGAGACAAGAAGCAGTTGCTCGTCCTCTGGGGAAACGCTAGGTAGAATCAGGCAAATTTTAATTCTGGGAAAGCTCAGGTTTGACAATGCGGGCTGTGTGTTATTTCATGGTTTCTCGTGAACTCATCTGAACTTTGGATTTGCATACGTGCACTGAGGCATCCTTTTGTCTTGGACCTGTGTGGTGTTTTGCATGCCCAGGGTGCCCTTCATTCCTCAGACAGATACACTCAGGATTCTGTCATGTGCTAAGGACAGGTTGGTGATAGTCCCACATTGTCCTCTCTTTGGTGATCCTGAGAGAGAATGGGTCAGGGGTCAGCTAATAATGCAGACCTTTTCATGCAAGCGGCAGCTTTATAATGTTTTATTTATTAAGAAATGGTAATTTACTTTAATTAATTAGTTAGTTGATTAATTAGTTAATTAATTAGTGTTTGTGTGTGTGAGCTTGCCACTGCACGTGTGTGGACCTCAGGTCCTCAGGCCTGGCAGCAAGGGCCTTGACCTGCTGAGCATCTCACCAGCCTGGAGCAACATGCTGACCAAAGGAGGCAGTGGGCCTTGAATGAAGTGTTTTCTTTTTCTTTTCTTTTTCTTTCAGAGCTGGAGATCGAACCCAGGACCTTGCACTTGCTAGGCAAAAGCTCTACCACTGAGCCCAATCCCCAACCCAAGGTGTTTTCTTTTTAATCTCTATAATTATTGTCTGAGAATTTAAAAAGATGCATGTAAGGCCTATTTGTTCAAAACCAGCCCTTCATTCCCTCCCTTCCAATTCCCTTGTAGCAATGTCTGTGTTACAGGAACTCCTTCCTCTGCCAATGGTCTCTTCATCTCCGATTTACAGGCTTCTGAATCAGAATCATACAGAATCTGCGTCATTATAGACGACCCAATCGGTGCCATTCTGTTTGTCCATACAAGTGTGAACAAGCCTCAGAATTGTGAGCAGCCCGGTCATATGGGAAAGCGAAGCTGGCAGAGAGGACTAGGTTGTTAGTGCTGACTGAAGACAAGATGGGTTCAGGGTTAGCGTGTGTGCTCTTCGTGAAGGAAACAGCACAGAGGAAGAGTGTAGATTGGGAAGATGCAGCTTGGGAGGGACTCGGACATCTACTGTTGGCCTTGTGGGGACAAGGAGCCATTAGGGAAGGGGAAAGATCGCCAGGAATAGCTTCAGCCACTGCTTTTGTCTAGCAGAACCCTTTTTAGAATACTCATCTTCGAGGATGTAAATGAAAACTGCCTGGAGTCAGTTGATCCATCAGTAACCATCAAGAGTGTGTCCACTATTCCAGAGGGACCCAGGAAAAAGCCTGATCCTGGAAGATCCTTTGCCTTCCAGAGATGGAGACTCCTCCCCGGCAACACTGGGCAACCCATCTACATCGGTAAGGGCCTCCCACTAACTCCAGATCAGTGGTCATTAACCCTTGGATTGAGACACCTTTGGGAGCTCAAATGGCCCTTGCACAGGAGTCACATATCATATATCCTGTATATCAGACATTTACATTACAATTCATAACTATATCAAAATTAAAGTTATGAAGTAGCAATGAAATAATTTTACAATTGGTGGAGCTGTATGAAAAGGTTACGTTAGGACGGTTGAGAACCACTCTTCCTTACCCCTCTAAGATATGCCTGTTGGTGTGGACGGGAGGTATAATCCCTTTTATTCAATCAGGCAAATCTGGGAAAACCAAAACACCACCAAAAGTTTATGAAGGATAAACAGCCACTGCACCCACAGTGTCAGGCCTGCTGACATCTTAGACAAACAATGTCAAAATGGAAATCACGTCACACCATGACCATCCCCCTAAATGAAAAGCAGAGGAGAAAAACCAGTTCCCTGGTGATGGCACCAAGAGAAAACCCTTGTCAGAATCGTCAGCAAGGATTTTAAAGCCAGGATTCAAGCGTCGTCAATGAGAAACTTCCAAAACGAAAGGATACACATCATCTTGGTGAGGTAATAGAAGAAACAAGAGAAAATCGAATAGGAACTCACTGAATTAAAACAAACACTAAGAGTAGGAATTAAAGGCATGTCTGGGCAGGATGAACAATGAAGTGGAGTTTAGAGCAGGCAGAAGGGCCTGGGGAGACGGCTCACTGCTTAGGAACACTGGATGCTCTTGCAGAGTATCAGGGTTCAGAGGATCTGATTGACTTTTTGGTCAAATCACACACACACACACACATACCCACACACAAACACATACACAAACACACACACCCACTAACATACACACACATACATACACAAACACACACACTCACATACACACACATATACACACACAATCACACACCCACACACTCACATACACACACATACACACACACAAACACACACACACCCACTCACATACACACACACATACACACACAAACACACACAAACACACACACTCACATACACACACATACACACACACAAACACAAACACACACACACACCCACTCACATACACACACACATACACACACAATCACACGCACACTCACATACACACACACATAAACACACACAAACACAAACACACACACACAAACACAAACACACACACACCCACTCACATAAAAACACACACATACACACACACATACACACACACAAACACACACAAACACACACACACACACACACCCCATAGAGATAAATTTTAAAAAAATTGAAAAAAGAAGGAGCCAAGTATGTCCCTTTAATCCCAGCACTCAGAAGGAAGCTGATCTCTGTGAGTTCAAGGCCTACCTGGTTTATACAGTGAGTTTCAGGCCAGCCCTACCTACATAATGAAACCCAGTGTCAAAATATAACAGAAAAGAGTGTTATATTTATTTCTGATAATGTAGGAAACAGAGAAACTATTTCTACAGAGAAAGAACTTATTGTTGAGAGAATCAGTGGGCTGGAAGGAGACCCCAATTCTTTGTGTCACTAACTCCATCATGGCCTCAGCAGGAAGCAAGAATGGGTACAGCTAAAAGGAAGGAGGGCGATCATGAGTAAAGCTATGGACACGAATCAGCCCATCAGCAACAGAAGCAGGCGGAAAACCAGCTGGGGTGAGATGGCTTCACCAGCCAATGTCTCTGACTGTCAGTCCCTAGTAGCACCAGGATGTTCTTTTCCTTCAAGTACCCTGGACTTTTCAGACACTCAGAAACCACAGAACAAAGTGTGGCAAATGCCTAAGAAAGGATGTCCTGTGGGACATATTTGTTTATACAGGTTTCATGTAGCCCAGGCTGGCCTCAAACACCCTATGCACCCGAGGATGATTTTGAACTCCTGGTTCTCGTCCTGGTAATGGGACTCTGGGCATGGACCACCACACCAGGCTGATATGGTTCTGTAGGTGGAGCCCAGAGCTGTGTGAGAGCCAAGTGAGCACTCTGTCCACTGAGCTGCATCCCCAGCCCCTCGGGATGTGTTCTGCTAATACAACAAAACTAAAATAGACGTCTTCAATGAGAGACAACAGGAGTCTCCCAGTCCAGACACATTAAATCACACATTCACAAGTAATACATATGTCAAGAAATAATGACACTATGTAACAGTAAGAAAAAAAAGAAGATAGGAAACATACTACCAAAATGTGTGAGATATAACTATGACAGTGCTAAGAGGAAACTTTATTTACAACACTAATTCTTAGATTAGAAACAAAACCAAAAACCTAAATTTTTATCTACACTAGAAAATAAGAAAATAATTAATTCAATGAAAAAATAATTGTTAAAATGAACCCCAAAGCACAAAACACTAAAAATAAGAAATTAACAAAAAAAAGCCAATGAAACACAATTAGTTTTTTTTTTAAAGCAAAGAATTTTATTTTTACGTCTCGATTAGACCTAGATAGAAAAATACAAGATCCATTCTGTTTGGCAATTTAAAAAAAAAAGAAAGAAAATGTCGTGTTTTAGAGTTTATGCAGAACACTGAACCTGGTACCGCAGACAAAAAATTAAAAAAAAAATATTCATCGTTTAAACACTTTTTAATGACAGTGTTTATACTCACTTTAACTCTCCTATAATTTGTTTAATATCAGACAAGATCTCCAGGGTTGCCATATGGAGATTGTGCAGTGTTGAAATGGAAGCACAGCATTGTATTCCCAACACAGACTCTGGTTGAGAACATCATTGTTTTTATCATGAGGAAACTAACACAAGATCCAAGCCCAGTCTCCCGAGGCGTTGTCCCATCTTAGAGCCATTTCCTCAGACAGCACTTCCCATGTGTCATAGTTTTCTTCAAAAATCGAAACAGACTTGTTTGCTGCACTGTTTGGTTTGCCGTGCTGCTTGGGAGATTCTGGACCATCAGACATGATGAAACTTCTCGCCCACACCCCCAAACTACTGCACTGGTATCCGTGTAGAGGAAATAGGAGAGACAGAAACCAGAAAGGAACAAAAAACTGTTGTTGTTTGGAGAAGAGTCATGTAAGTCGGCCAAGCTGACCTTGGACATTCTATGTAGCCCAGGTTGGCCTTGGACTTACTATGTAGCCCAGGCTGGCCATGGACTTACTCTGTACCCCAGGCTGGCCATGGACTTACTCTGTAGCCCAGGCTGGTCTTGATTTATGATATATCCCAGGCTGTCTTTGGACTTACTATGTAGCCCAGGCTGGATTTGAACTTGTGATCTTCGTGAGTATTGAGAACATAGGTATGCACTACCACATTCAGCTTTGTATCTGTTATTATAAGTGACTCAGCTGTGGTCCCTCATTTGCCAGCCTCCCTCAACATCAACAAGAGCATCCACAGTCACCCACTAGGATAATCCCATCCTTTAACTCATCTGTTAATGTAAGACTTTACAGAACACAGAGTCAGCAGGGTCCTCCTCCTTATTAGAACACATTTGTGTGGAGGGATTTGAGTGATTGTTTGAGTGAGCCAGTCATACCTTAACCTGGTTCTGATATTAAGACCAAGATGGAAAAAAAAAAGAATAGAAAAACAAAAGTAAAGGAGATGGGTCCAACACCGGGATTTGAACCTTAGCAGTTGAGGAGATGGCTCACAGGTCTCAGGTAAATGATGGGCAGGCTTTGTGGCCCACACAGAATCCCAGTCCAGGGAGGTAGAGATAGGGCAGGTCCCCAGGGCAAGATAGCTGTCAAGACTAGTCATATTGGTGAACTCTGGGTTTGACTGAGAAATGCTGCTTCAATGAATAAGGTAGAAGAGAAATGGATTAGTCCCTACATTATACACTGCACATGCACGTATGTACACACACACACACACACACACACACACACACACACACACAGAGAGGAACAAAACAAAAAACCTTGGACTTAAGGCATTGCCTCCACTGTAGTAGCACATAGTAGGAGGTGGGGATCTAAATAAGTGTTCCTTTCCACCACCACAAAGACCACAAACTTATGAACCCTCAGCCCTGGATCTGTACAATCTGCTGAGGACTCCCAGATGTTTAGTTTAGTCTCCTCGCTCTCTAACATATTCTGGTGTTCTGTTTCAGGAATCCTGAGCTGGGGCTCGGCTGACTTGAGCCTCACTCCCAGTCCTGCATCCAAGACAACTTTCAGCTGCCATATACTGATCCTTGGGATTCCCTGCCAAGGTACCCTGACTTGCATTTCTCACGAGGCCACGCCATGAAGCCAGAGAAAGTGTGGCTGTCTTACTCTGCCATTTATTAGCTTAGAGTATTGGGAAATTGGCTCGACCATTGAACCTCACTTCCCTCATGTATAAGTGAGCAGGCGAACAATTCCAGTTCATCAGATTTACATTAGGAGTGAGTTAGAAAAACACTTCAAAACGATTAGTGCCAATGTGTTTTATGAATGATAAGCAGTATTATTTATATGATTTGTAACATTGGAAATTATGGTACCTGGAACGTAACGGTTTTCATTATCTTTGCACAGATGATGCGATGAAAGCATCTAGGATGCAGAAATGCTTCCTTTTTTGCTTTATTTCCAAGAAGCATTTCCTTCTACTCCAATTATTTTCTTAAAACTTACTTTCCACTCCATCTCCCCTTAGGTGATTAGGTTAGAACAGGGTTTGGTGAGAGGGGTTTTAAAACGTTGTGTTACAGAATATATCTACAAGATCAACTGTTGAGTTCAAATGGAGGCACCCTCCATGGATAAGCCATGCTCCCCCTGAAGCTATTGATTTCTTTTTTTATTTTCATTGATATCTTGTGATGGCTAGTCTTGGAGGAAAGAACCTCCCTCGAGGAGCCTCCTCCATCAGATTGGCCTTGACTATGTCCAGGTGGCATTTCCTTGACTGTTCACTGATGTTGGAGAGCCTGGTCTACTGTGGGCAGCACCGCCCTATGCGGGTGGGTCTGGACTCTGTAAAGGTAGTTGAATGTGAGCTTAGAAGCAAGCAAGTGAGCAGTCTCTGTAGTTCCTGTTTCACAATCCTGTCTTGGTTTTCCTTGATGATGGGCTGGAACAGATAAGATGAAATGAAGATTTCCCTTCCCAAGCTGGCTTTGGTGAGTGTATTCATCAGAGCAACAGAAAACCAAAATTAATAAAAAATCACAGTGCCAGATGTGGGATTTCTTCCTGATAGTTGCTGACCATCGAGATCCCAAAAGCCCACACAACTTTCCAGGTTGTTGCCATTGTTCTTCGTAGCCCTCCAGAACTTGATGGTAAGACCCTATTACTGAGGACACTGAATCCTTTGGGTCACAGGTCACAGAAGGGTCAATCTGAAGGTGAGGTGGAAGCATCCTCTATAATTGCTAGCCTTCCTGGTTCAAGAAAGTGCTATGCAGGCTTCCAGTGGAGAAAATCACCTACAACCTTACTCGGGGGTGAACCATTCAAGCTAAAATGTCAGGCAAGATGTGCCCCTAATGTGTTAGTGGAATTGCAGTCATGGGAGTAACGAGTGGCTTTCCAATCGGATACAAGGCATGTTCCACATGAGGGAATACACACCAGGTTCTGTAAACTGGTCAAGAACCTATGGTTTGGGTGATATACGTCCTGTGAAAGAACCTAATGCTAAATACATTGTCAAACTTCCTTCCAAACATCCATATTTGTATCTACAGATCAGCGTTGCACTCAGCTCTCATCAGAGAAGAAGCCTCTGACTACCATGGGCAGAGACGTACAGCTGGACAAAGTGCTGGGAATCAGTGGGGTTGAAATGTTCAGGTAGAAATAGGACAGCTAAGTCGTCTCCTCCACAGCTCAGAGAACATCATGAAAGAGTGGGTGGAAGGAATGTAAGAACCAGAAGATAGGGAAGGGGACAGCAAAAGGATATCTTTTAGATTGGTCCTAGTCATTGAAGTCTTGAACTGATGGTGGCTATGGTCACTGGCACAAGACTGGGCCCCTCAACACTTTATTACACATTGGAGAGGCCATAAAGATCCTCCCATCCCTTAGCAATCAATATTTACTGGAGGAGGGGTTTTATCCTTCAGGTTTAGATTTTTCAAGACCTACTTTATTAAGAGTTCTTAAGCCTTTTAACCTTCCTCTAGCCCACCACCCACCAGAGGTAGTGGGAAGGAAAGGATAATAGGGCAAACAAAGGATGATGTGGACCTGCTTAAAAATAATTCTCTGGGGATATTTCAATATTCATCATCAGGATATCAGTTCAGTTGACATGAATCAGCAGAGGTGGGTCGATCTACTTGCAAACACCATTCACGAATCACCAAGGACAGTTCAACCCAGAAGAAATTGCTGAGCTCTTCCAATTGGTTTGGGTTCGAGTAGGCAACTATAAATCACCACAATGTCACCACAAGAAGCTCTCTGGTGCTTTTCTCTCTACAATGTCATGACAAACAGTGGTCAGTGAGGAAGGAAAGGTGAACCAATACCACAGCATGGTCAATGAAGACCAGTGTCATCAAAGTCCATTGAGCATCAGTGAAGAGTGTCAAGGCAAGCCAATGCCATGGTGTTGCCCACTGTTGTCCAGGGTTATACTCATACCCTTTCTAAACATCACATGCCCTTTTCCCAGGCAGCTACCAGAAACACCATGTGTTTGTTCTCAGCAAAACATCCTCTCCTAAGACAGTTTCCAGAACAACATCCATGACACAGTTAAGTCTCCAAAGAAACCAGAAATTTCTGCTTCACTCCCTTCTTCATTCCTGTACCCATAGATAAGTTGTTCTGTCGAATTCCTCTGTACTCATGTAATTAATTAAACTTAGGGATTACACGCAGAAAGGAGACATGAAATAGGAGGGGGGACTTATTCAGAATATCGGTGCCAATTGCAGAGGGAATGGCGTGAGAGAAGGGGTCGACCGAGGGGATGATGGAGAAAAATGAGGGAGGAAGCAAAAGGGAACTGAAGGATGTGATGGGAGAATGAGGGAGGTGAATTGGGAAGGGAAATACAGAAAGGAAAGGTCTAAAACTCATTACATAAGTATAGGAAATTGTTAAACAAAAACATCAAAATCATCATTTAAAAAAAAGTTTAATGTTTCTCTTTATAGAGGGTCAATCATTACAACTTAGGGCTTATTTTGTTGGATCAATTTTGTCTTTAAGGTTTTTTAGTTCCTTGGAGCAAATTGTCAGATGTGAAGTTTTAGTTCGACTCAGTGCCGTCCAGGGTTGTGTGTAACTGAAAAATCAAGTCAATAAACACTTTGTATTAATCGTCAAAATCCCAGTGAGTTATCTCCAGTAATTTTCCTTTTATCACACTCCACCCACAGCCCTTCTCAAAATGCTGCCTGAATTAAGTACCTTCCACTGAATGGGACACAAGTTCAAACCAGTGGAAGTGGGAAAATGCAACTAAAAGCAAACGAAGTAACAAACAGAAAAACTTCTTCCATCTGCATCTGGGATTCCATTTTATGGTTTTGGAGAGTCTACTACACTGAACAAAATGAAAGAGTAGAGTCTGAGGTGGTGTTTCACTTAGTGAAGAAAGGCAGGCATAGCTGCAAATGGGGAGAGGTGGGGGTAGGCTGACAGGGCGGTTCCTCTCTAGATGATGTATCTTAACACCAAAGCTGAGAATGAAGAGAACCTCCAAGTGAAAACGGCGATGCCAAAATTTATGAACACAAGAGCGTTTGTATCACACTGACTGAACATTCACACAAATAAATCACACCGCACGTCTAGTATGTGTGTTCACACACATCAAGTGGTGCTGTGTTTGGGGGGCTGTATAAACAATGATTGTGTGTGACTGGAGAGGTGTCTTGGTAGTTGGGAACCGTTACTGCTCTTGCAGAGGACCTGAGTTCAGACCCTGGCACCAACATGGTGGCTCACAAGCATTGATTACTCTTGGTCAGTTCTGTGCTCTGCTCCTGTCTCCTGTCTTGATGAGTACACATGTGGTTGTGAGGGAAACCGACTTGAGCCTGTGGCCTCCCATGTCTTATTGACAACTATACCTGCTTTTCTTCGCTAAGTTTCTTGTGGCTTCTGTATATGTATCTTTTATACAGATTCATAAAAGCAAGGGAAACAGCCATATATGGAATTTAAAACAAGGAAACAAAGAAAGAAAGAAAGAAAGAAAGAAAGAAAGAAAGAAAGAAAGAAAGAAAGAAACAAAGGAACAAATGAACAAAGAAACAAAGAAACAAAGAAAGGAAGAAAGAAAGAAAGAAAGAAAGAAAGAAAGAAAGAAAGAAAGAAAGAAAAAAGAAAGAAAGCTGAACAGCCTCCAGGTCTGCAATGTGACCATTACACTCCAGTTGCTCAGCTTTCCCCATCATGATGGATGGTACCAGCTCAAACAATGCGTCAAAATAAACACTTCCTGTCTCTTTTTTATTGGAATTTTATGTATTTAAATTAAAAATGTTATCCCCTTTCCTGGATTCCCCTCTCTCCCATTCTCTCTCCCCCTGCTTCAGTGATGATGCTTTTCTTCCCACCCACTCCCACCTCAACACCCTGGTGCTCCCCCACTTTGGGGAAATGAGCCTTCAGAGGACTAAGGGCTTCTTCTCCTATTGATGCAGACAATGCCATCCTCTGCTATATATGTGGCTGCAGCTGTGGGACCCTCCATGTGTCCTGTTATTATCCCTCCAATCATGGGTTATGGGCTGTCATGCAGGTGCTGGTAATTTCACAGCAGGCACTGCTCACCACAAAACTATCTCCCCAGCTTGCATTTTATCCCATGTTTCTGGCATGCTGGAGATCCTGTACTTTGTTTATTTGGCCCATAGCTAGACACTCTTTCTTGGACTATAAGTCAGTGATCTACCTTCCTAATGCTGCCACCTTCAACACAGTTCCTATGTTGTTATGACCCTTGATGACAAAATTATTCCTGTTGCTTCTTCATAGTTGTAATTTCACTTCTGTTATGAATCATAGTCTGTAATCATTTTGGAGACTGAAGTTTGCAAAGGGATCGTGACCCACACACAGGTTGTGAACCACAGCTATAACCGGTTGGTGGCAAGATATATTTGAAGGACAACCTGGGGAAGACAACCACCAGCCCTGGGTCCTGAGGCCATCGTTTTATGGACCTAGCTCACCTCTTCACCTCCTTCAATATGGAGTCATGGGAGGAGCGTTTGTCATTTTGAATAAAACAAACCTTAATGGAGACACATGATGGATCGTTGTTGCTACCATGTTGTAATTTCCTTCCCCCAAACACCACATTTTAAACATCATCGAAAGCCAAGAAAATAGGTATAAAGATCTGTCTGTGTGAGGTACTGCCCACAATTCATTTCATTCACCTGGGCCTCAACTTTAGAATACTGCAAACATTAGCCATTTGAGACATCCACTTCCTGCTCATGTTTTGTTGAAGAAAAAAAAAACCAAGCTAAATAGAACAATAGAGATGGAGTGTACAGGACGTGTTGGGTGGTTAGAGCTCTTAAGGAAAGCTCGCACACAGTGAGGTGTGTCAACACACCTCAGCTGACTCAGAAGCAAACAGGTGAGGACCACAGGAAGCCTTGGGCATGAGCAACAGGGATGAAGGTGTCTTTCCAATGCAGCGAGACAGAGCAGAGCATCCTTCCTTGGGCTAGTTGAAGTGAGGAAGCAAGTGGTTCTCCACCTAAGTCATCGCACGCTGAGCCGACTCGTGAAGTTCTGGACCCGTCACTCTCCAGTTCCTGAGGTTGAAATGCAGCCATCCCCCCCAACCCCCATGTGAACGCGCACTTGTTCCAAGGAGAGGTGCTTGGAGACTTCATTCTTTGAAGCCATCTTCTCTGAAGGGCAGGTCTCCAATACCTTGGCAAGAGTGTCATCACGTCTTCAACCTTGTTGTCTTTCCAAATCTGCCATCTCTGTGAAACCCCATCTCGAAGGTCTTGGCCAGGGCATCTGGCTTCCTGAACTGATGTCTCCAACAGGTTTCCTAAAGTCTCAGCTTAGCAGTTTTCGATGGATTACCTGTGCCTTATCCAGAGTGGAAACAGGGAATCAATTCTGGCTTATCTGAGTCCCTGGAGGTAGTAGGTGCTTATAGAGAGCAGGTGAAGGAATCATAGACATGAAAGTGCTAATCCATTCTTCAGATGCAAACTTCTCTAATTTTTTATACATTTTTAATCATTTAATAAGGTAAGTCAGTATCCCAGACAGGGTGAGTGTCTGGCTTATGCACCAGCCTCTCTTTACATCCTAATTCCTGGCTGCTCAGGTTGTGATATCCATTGGAGTAGAGTCATTGCAGATGTAAGTGGTTGTAATGAAGGCCACCCTGGAGTGTGCTGGGCCCCTAATCCAATATGATCATCGACCCTATCAGAATAGAAGCGTTAGTGGCCTGAATGGCAGGCAGGATGGATGGGACCCAATGTTAGGCTGTGGTGGACTGGGAGCTGGTTTTATTTCCCAACCAGGTGTTTGGGCTTTAGCCTGAGGTTCTAGGAAGCACTGGAGAATTTTTATCAGGGATTTCCCTTCAGGGATCCCTCAGGATGATCCCCTGGGGATGTACAGAGGAGGACCTAGAGGAGGCTGCCAAGGGCTGTCAGCTCAGGCAACACGGAAAGCTGTTGTCTTCACAGGAGGCACATGCTGCAGAGTGCAAGCCAGCAGAGACAGTGACTGAGCAGTTAGTGCAATGTCCCTCTTTGCATCAGAGCACCCCCCCCACGCTATCCTTCTTCCATGCCGCTATTACATGTTCACCAGACCGTCAAAACCCAGTCTGACTGAAGGGACACCATTGCACTAAGGAACGAACACTGCATAGTACAAGACACAATTGATGGTAAGATGTTTCACAAATGATGGGAAACTGAAATAATCTCAGTTAAGATGGTTTGCATTCCACTCAGAGGACCCGGGTTCAGTTCCCAGCAACTATATCAGATGGTGCCCAACTCTAGGGAGTCTGATGCCCTCTTCTGACCTCCGTGGGTCACTGCACATGGGTGTACATACATACATACATACATACTACATATATACACATATATTACACACATACATCCTATACACATACTACATACATACGACATATATATTATGCAAGTGGGTTACTCAGTGATCTGCTATCCTTGGTCAGTGGATTACTCATGCCCTCAGGAACTCTCAGAGGAAGTGGAACTGTCCATTTCTTCTTCTCTGTCAGTTTATTTCAGGGGTCTAGGGCCCTCTTAGTGACTGAAGCCTTTATATGATCTTTGAGTTTCTGAAGCATTTCTGTAACACGAGCATCAGGTTTTTTGAATCTCTGGTCTTCATAGGGTTTTGAGCATCTGAACTTGTGCCGAGTCCGTCTAAGTAGTCCCGGAGGTGGAAAGTCGCTCGGGTCTCAGCTGTTCAAGTGCTTCCCTAGTTGGGGTAGGATGTTATAATCCGGTTGAGGGACACTGAAGGCGTTCTCAGGGGGGGGAGACTGGGAACCCTTCAAGTGCTTCCCCCTTTGGAGTCCGGTGTTATAATCCGCTTGGGGGATACTGAATGGGCTTCCAGGCTGTGGAGACTGGGAATCCTTCCACTGATTTCCCTGCTGCACTCCGGGGTTATAATCATCTCGGGGGACTCTGAAGGGGTTCCCAGGCCATGGAGGCTGGGAAATCGGCGGTGCATTGTCAGAGGGTAAAGTCCGATGAGGCTCTCTGTCCTCTCTAAACACTACCCCGTGAAGGGGCAGTGAAAGGACTCGGCAATGGTGAGTCATGGTGAGCATCAGTCGAGCTGTATCCTTTGAGTGTTTCTCTCGCCCGAGAACTGTGGACAAGTCCGGAAGGCAAAGCACGGAAATCTCGAGTGACCATTGATCTCAGGAAACAACCAAATCTCGAGAGGGGCTGTCCTCCAGTTTGCAGGAGGCAGTAGCGAGGTCTGAAAGGGACAGTGGCGAGGTCAGCACGGTGCAGTCGCGAGGTCTGCACGGGGCAGTTGCGAGGTCTGAATGGGGCAGTCTCGAGGTCTGCACGGGGCAATCGCGAGGTCTGCACGGGGCAGTCTCGAGGTCTGCACGGCCCAGCCAGGAGATGCCTCACTTGTCAGTTCTGCTTGTAGTAGAGGGCGATCATCCAATCTTTCTGAATGAGGAGGAACCATGTCGACTGTCTTCCTTTGAGTCCGGAGTGCTACCTGTTTTGTGCACACTGTCAGGGGTCGTGACAAGTGACTCCTGAAGGAGCAACATGAATGGAAAGGGCAAAGGGTGCTTCAGAGACAGTGCTGTCAAGCGCCTCTTACACCAGCTTTGGTGCAGGGATGTGTCTTGGAGCCTCATAACCGAGTGGGAAAGGCTGATCCAGACCCTTGCTCCTCAGAGACTGCAGGGACTAGAAAATAACTGGTGGACTGTGTTAGGGAATGAACATGTGATAGGATGTGAATAGAGCATAGAATGTGTGGGATTGATATTATAATTCCATGTGAATTCCAGGTGTTCCCGTGACGCTTCTGCCTTGATGTCTCACTCACTTTTTTTTCTTGTCCTAAAGCTCTTAATATTCTTTCCGTGATGACATTTTTGAAATATTGGGAATGCTACACAATGGAAAGTATTTTCTCTCGTCACATATATTGAAATTCTTAATGTCTCTTTACATCGTATGCAGTTTCCTGGCCAGAAGTCCTGGGATGCTTTCAGTACTGTAAGTTGACTGAACACAAACTGTTTGCGTTACAAGCTTTGCTTTTAAATAATTCTTTTCATGAACCCCAATTAGATTGTACAAATGCCTCCTGCCGTTTACAGACATACCTACAATCACCTTTGCTTGGAGAAAGGAGTTAAGTGTTATGCCTTCTTTGAATGAAGAGGAAGATCTAAGTCTACACTCCTCAGAGAAAAAATAAATAATGAACTGTAGGAAGAAATACGCATCTAGGCAACAATAAATGTTCCAAGCTAACCTGTGCAGTAAAATAATGTATGAAAAATCCCACTCCTTTATTTGTAATATTATTAACCATTGTATTTGTTTTCATTTCAAATATTAACCCCTTTCCATAAACCCCACCTTCACATATTCCTCCTCTTTGTCTCTAAGAGGGTGACTCCGTAAGCCCCGTTCATTCTTTCCTCACCCTGTAGAATCACTCTTCTCTGAATCACTCTTCTCTGGGACATCAAGCATCCAAAGGATCAAGTGCTTCCACTGGTGTGAGATGGGGCCGTCCTCAGCTACATATGTAGGGTACCAGACCATGTATAATCTATGGTTGGTGGTTAGGTCCATGGGAACCCTGAGGGGTCTGGTTAATGGAAATTGTTGTTAATACAGTCTCCTTCAGCTCCCTCAGCCCTTCCCCTACATCGTCCATTGGGATCTCTAGGCTCAGTTCAATGGTTGGCTGTGAATATCTGCATCTGTGTCAGTCTGGTGCTGGCAGAGCCTCTCAGAGGTCAGACACACCAGACTCCTGTTTGCAAGCACATCTCAGCATCAGCAACAGTGTCCGGTTTGGTGTCTGCAGATCTCCTGATGGCCTTTCCTCCAGCCTCTGCTCCATATTTACCCTGCATTTCAATAGACACGGATAACTCTGATTTAATAAGAGATGGGTGAGTGTCCCATCCTTACACTGTGGTCATGTCTATCTACTGCAGGTGGTGTCTGCAGGTTCAATCTCACTGTTGTTGTGTGTGTTGGCAAACGTCATCAGTGTTGGGTCCAGGGAACCTGCCGCATCCCTAGTATCTGGGACATTCTAGAGGTTACACCGTCCTCCACTGTTCCTTCTTTCTATACTCATTCTCCTGGTCCTCTGTGCTTCTCTCCTGTCTCTTCCCACGTCTGATTCTGCTCTCCTGTTTTTCCACTTCACTCTCCTCTCCCACACAGGGTCCTTCCTCCATCTCCATCCCATGATAATTTTCTTCCCCCTTCTAATTGGGATTGAAGCCGTCCCTCTTTGTCCTTTCTTGTTGAGCTGCAGAGTGTATATGAGTTTATTGTGGATATTCTGAGATCTTGAGCTAATTTCTACTTATCAGTGAGTGCATGCAATGTATGTGCGTTTATTTGTGTTTGTGTTATTTCACTCAAGATGATATTTTCTAGTTTCATCCATTTGCCTATGAATTTCATGAAGTCATTCTATTTAATAGCTGAGTCCCACACCATTGTGTAAATGGACCACATTATATGAATCTGTGTCTCTTATGAGGGACATCTGTGTTCTTTGCAGCTTCTGTCTGTTATAAATAAGGCTGCTGTGAACATAGAGGAGCATGTTTCCTTGTTGTAGGTTGCAGCAGGTTTTGGGTATGTGCCATCGAATGGTACAGCTGGGTCCTCAGGTAGTAAATACTATCTTCAATTCTCTGAGGACCCTCCAGCCTGGTTTGCAGAGTGGTTTTAAGAGCTTGCAATTTCCACAGTGACAGAGTGTTCCTTTCTCTCCGCACCCTTGCCAGAGTCTGTTGTCACCTGACTTTTTATCTTAGCCATTCTGACTCGTATGAGGTAGGATCTCAGGACTGTTTTGATTTGAATTTCCCTTATGACTAAGGATGCTGAACATTTCTTTAGGTGCTTCTCAGCCATTCAGTATTCATCAGCTGAGAATTTTTGTCTAGAACTGTAGTCCACTATTAAATAGTGTTATGTGAATCTCTGGAGGAGAGCTTATTGAGTATTTTGTATATATTGGATATTAGCGCTCCATCGGATATAGGATTGGTAAAGATCTTTTCCCAATCTCTTAGTTGCTGTATGGAAGCAATGACAGTGTCTCTTGCGTTACAGAAACTCTGAAATTTTGTGAAGTTCCATTTTTCAATTTTTGATCTTAGAACAAAAGCCTTTGGTGTTCTATTCAGGAAATTTTCCCGAGTACCAATGTGTTAAGGCTTTTTGCTGCTTTTTCATCAGTTAGTTTCAGTGTATCTGGTTTTATGTGGAGGTCTTTTTTTATTTACTTGAGTATTTCTTATTTACATTTCGAGTGTTATTCCCTTTCACGGTTTCCGGGCAAATATCCCCCTAGTCCATCCCCTTCCCCTTCTTTATGGTGCTCGCATCCCCACCCTCTCCCCATTGCCGCCCTCCCCCCAACAATCACGTTCACTGGGGGTTCAGTCATAGCAGGACCCAGGGCTTCCCCTTCCACTGGTGATCTTTATGTGGAGGACTTTAATCCACTTTTACTTGAAATTTGTACAAGGAGATAGGAATGTATTTATTTGCATTCTTCTACATTCTGCCCTTCAGGTGAAACAGCACAATTTTTAAAAAAATGCTATCTTTTTTTCCACTGGATGGTTTTAGATTCTTTATCAATTTTCAAGTGGCCATAGCTGTGTGGGTTCATTTCTGCATCTTCAATTCTATTCCATTGATCTACCTGCCTGTCTCAATACCAATACAATACAGTTTTTCATCACCATTGCTCTGTAATACAACTTGAGCTCAGGGATGGCGATTTCCCCAAAATGCTTTTATTTTTGAGAATTGTTTTCCTTAGCTGAGACTCACAGCCTCAGTGATATGGACCTGAAGAAGCCTTCTCCTGTACCCAGAGAGCAACCCAAATGGAATGATAGAGACACCAAGTTTAGACCCAAAGTTTATTCTGACAACAGGAAATGCAGGCGCCGTGCATAGAGCAGAGAGTGTGGAATGATCCACCAATGGTTAGTGCAGATTGAGACCCACCCCATGGATGAGCACTGATCCCTGACACTATTTTTTTTTTATTAACTTGAGTATTTCTTATATACATTTCGAGTGTTATTCCCTTTCCCGGTTTCCGGGCAAACATCCCCCTCCCCCCTCCCCTTCCTTATGGGTGTTCCCCTCCCAACCCTCCCACCATTGCTGCCCTCCCCCCATAGACTAGTTCACTGGGGGTTCAGTCTTAGCAGGACCCAGGGCTTCCCCTTCCACTGGTGCTCTTACTAGGATATTCATTGCTACCTATGGGGTCAGAGTCCAGGGTCAGTCCATGTATAGTCTTTAGGTAGTGGCTTAGTCCCTGGAAGCTCTGGTTGCTTGGCATTGTTGTACTTTTGGGGTCTCGAGCCCCTTCAAGCTCTTCCAGTTCTTTCTCTGATTCCTTCAATAGGGGACCTATTCTCAGTTCAGTGGTTTGCTGCTGGCATTCGCCTCTGTATTTGCTGTATTCTGGCTGTGTCTCTCAGGAGCGATCTACATCCGGCTCCTGTCGGTCTGCACTTCTTTGCTTCATCCATCTTGTCTAATTGGGTGGCTGTATATGTATGGGCCACATGTGGGGCAGGCTCTGAATGGGTGTTCCTTCAGTCTCTGTTTTAATCTTTGCCTCTCCCTTCCCTGCCAAGGGTATTCTTTTTCCTCATTTAAAGAAGGAGTGAAGCATTCACATTTTGATCATCCGTCTTGAGTTTCGTTTGTTCTAGGGATCTAGGGTAATTCAAGCATTTGGGCTAATAGCCACTTATCAATGAGTGCATACCATGTATGTCTTTCTGTGATTGGGTTAGCTCACTCAGGATGATATTTTCCTGTTCCAACCATTTGCCTACGAATTTCATAAACTCATTGTTTTTGATAGCTGAGTAATATTCCATTGTGTAGATGTACCACATTTTCTGTATCCATTCCTCTGTTGAAGGGCATCTGGGTTCTTTCCATTTTCTGGCTATTATAAATAAGGCTGCGATGAACATAGTGGAGCACATGTCTCTTTTATATGTTGAGGCATCTTTTGGGTATATGCCCAAGAGAGGTATAGCTGGATCCTCAGGCAGTTCAATGTCCAATTTTCTGAGGAACCTCCAGACTGATTTCCAGAATGGTTTTACCAGTCTGCAATCCCACCAACAATGGAGGAGTGTTCCTCTTTCTCCACATCCTCGCCAGCATCTGCTGTCACCTGAGTTTTTGATCTTAGCCAATCGCACTGGTGTGAGGTGAAATCTCAGGGTTGTTTTGATTTGCATTTCCCTTATGACTAAAGATGTTGAACATTTCTTTAGGTGTTTCTCAGCCATTCGGCATTCCTCAGCTGTGAATTCTTTGTTTAGCTCTGAACCCCATTTTTAATAGGGTTATTTGTTTCCCTGCGGTCTAACGTCTTGAGTTCTTTGTATATTTTGGATATAAGGCCTCTATCTGTTGTAGGATTGGTAAAGATCTTTTCCCAATCTGTGGGTTGCCATTTTGTCCTAACCACAGTGTCCTTTGCCTTACAGAAGCTTTGCAGTTTTATGAGATCCCATTTGTCGATTCTTGATCTTAGAGCATAAGCCATTGGTGTTTTGTTCAGGAAATTTTTTCCAGTGCCCATGTGTTCCAGATGCATCCCTAGTTTTTCTTCTATTAGTTTGAGTGTGTCTGGTTTTATGTGGAGGTCCTTGATCCACTTGGACTTAAGCTTTGTACAGGGTGATAAGCATGGATCGATCTGCATTCTTCTACATGTTGCCCTCCAGTTGAACCAGCACCATTTGCTGAAAATGCTATCTTTTTTCCATTGGATGGTTTTGGCTCCTTTGTCAAAAATCAAGTGACCATAGGTGTGTGGGTTCATTTCTGGGTCTTCAATTCTATTCCATTGGTCTACCTGTCTGTCTCTGTACCAATACCATGCAGTTTTTATCACTATTGCTCTGTAATACTGCTTGAGTTATGGGATAGTGATTCCCCCTGAAGTCCTTTTATTGTTGAGGATAGCTTTAGCTATCCTGGGTTTTTTCTTATTCCAGATGAATTTGCAAATTTTTCTGTCTAACTCTTTGAAGAATTGGATTGGTATTTTGATGGGGATTGCATTGAATCTGTAGATTGCTTTTGGTAAAATGGCCATTTTTTATTATATTAATCCTGCCAATCCATGAGCATGGGAGATCTTTCCATCTTCTGAGGTCTTCTTCAATTTCTTTCCTCAGTGTCTTGAAGTTCTTATTGTACAGATCTTTTACTTGCTTGGTTAAAGTCACACCGAGGTACTTTATATTATTTGGGTCTATTATGAAGGGTGTCGTTTCCCTAATTTCTTTCTCGGCTTGTTTCTCTTTTGTATAGAGGAAGGCAACTGATTTATTTGAGTTAATTTTATACCCAGCCACTTTGCTGAAGTTGTTTATCAGCTTTAGTAGTTCTCTGGTGGAACTTTCGGATCACTTAAATATACTATCATATCATCTGCAAATAGTGATATTTTGACTTCTTCTTTTCCAATCTGTATCCCCTTGATCTCCTTTTGTTGTCTGAGTGCTCTGGCTAGAACTTCAAGAACTATATTGAATAAGTAGGGAGAGAGTGGGCAGCCTTGTCTAGTCCCTGATTTTAGTGGGATTGCTTCAAGTTTCTCTCCATTTAGTTTAATGTTAGCAACTGGTTTGCTGTATATGGCTTTTACTATGTTTAGGTATGGGCCTTGAATTCCTATTCTTTCCAGGACTTTTATCATGAAGGGGTGTTGAATTTTGTCAAATGCTTTCTCAGCATCTAATGAAATGATCATGTGGTTCTGTTCTTTCAGTTTGTTTATATAATGGATCACGTTGATGGTTTTCCGTATATTAAACCATCTCTGCATGCCTGGGATGAAGCCTACTTGATCATGTTGGATGATTGTTTTGATATGCTCTTGGATTCGGTTTGCCAGAATTTTATTGAGTATTTTTGCGTCGATATTCATAAGGGAAATTGGCCTGAAGTTCTCTTTCTTTGTTGTGTCTTTGTGTGGTTTAGGTATAAGAGTAATTGTGGCTTCGTAGAAGGAATTCGGTAGGGCTCCATCTGTTTCAATTTTGTGTAATAGTTTGGATAATATTGGTATGAGGTCTTCTATGAAGGTTTGATAGAATTCTGCACTAAACCCGTCTGGACCTGGGCTCTTTTTGGTTGGGAGACCTTTAATGACTGCTTCTATTTCCTTAGGAGTTATGGGGTTGTTTAACTGGTTTATCTGTTCCTGATTTAACTTCGATACCTGGTATCTGTCTAGGAAATTGTCCATTTCCTGAAGATTTTCAAATTTTGTTGAATATAGGTTTTTATAGTAAGATCTGATGATTTTTTGAATTTCCTCCGAATCTGTAGTTATGTCTCCCTTTTCATTTCTGATTTTGTTAATTTGGACGCACTCTCTGTGTCCTCTCGTTAGTCTGGCTAAGGGTTTATCTATCTTGTTGATTTTCTCAAAGAACCAACTTTTGGTCCTGTTGATTCTTTCTATGGTCCTTTTTGTTTCTACTTGGTTGATTTCAGCTCTGAGTTTGATTATTTCCTGCCTTCTACTCCTCCTGGGTGTATTTGCTTCTTTTTGTTCTAGAGCTTTTAGGTGTGCTGTCAAGCTGCTGACATATGCTCTTTCCTGTTTCTTTCTGCAGGCACTCAGCGCTATGAGTTTTCCTCTTAGCACAGCTTTCATTGTGTCCCATAAGTTTGAGTATGTTGTATCTTCATTTTCATTAAATTCTAAGAAGTTTTTAATTTCTTTCTTTATTTCTTCCTTGACCAGGTTATCATTGAGTAGAGCATTGTTCAATTTCCACGTATATGTGGGCATTCTTCCCTTATTGTTATTGAAGACCAGTTTTAGGCCGTGGTGGTCCGATAGCACGCATGGGATTATTTCTATCTTTCTGTACCTGTTGAGGCCCGTTTTTTGACCAATTATATGGTCAATTTTGGAGAAAGTACCATGAGGAGCTGAGAAGAAGGTATATCCTTTTGCTTTAGGATAGAATGTTCTATAAATATCCGTTAAGTCCATTTGGCTCATGACTTCTCTTAGACTGTCGACATCACTGTTTAATTTCTGTTTCCATGATCTGTCCATTGATGAGAGTGGGGTGTTGAAATCTCCCACTATTATTGTGTGAGGTGCAATGTGTGTTTTGAGCTTTAGTAAGGTTTCTTTTACGTATGTAGGTGCCCTTGTATTTGGGGCATAGATATTTAGGATTGAGAGTTCATCTTGGTGGATTTTTCCTTTGATGAATATGAAGTGTCCTTCCTTATCTTTTTTGATGACTTTTAGTTGGAAATTGATTTTATTTGATATTAGAATGGCTACTCCAGCTTGCTTCTTCTGACCATTTGCTTGGAAAGTTGTTTTCCAGCCTTTCACTCTGAGGTAGTGTCTGTCTTTGTCTCTGAGGTGTGTTTCCTGTAGGCAGCAGAATGCAGGGTCCTCGTTGCGTATCCAGTTTGTTAATCTATGTCTTTTTATTGGGGAGTTGAGGCCATTGATATTGAGAGATATTAAGGAATAGTGATTATTGTTTCCCTTTATATTCATATTTGGATGTGAGGTTATGTTTGTGTGCTTTCATTCTCTTTGTTTTGTTGCCAAGACGATTAGTTTCTTGCTTCTTCTAGGGTATAGCTTGCCTCCTTATGTTGGGCTTTACCATTTATTATCCTTTGTAGTGCTGGATTTGTAGAAAGATATTGTGTAAATTTGGTTTTGTCATGGAATATCTTGGTTTCGCCATCAATGTTAATTTAGAGTTTTGCTGGATACAGTAACCTGGGCTGGCATTTGTGTTCTCTTAGGGTCTGTATGACATCAGTCCAGGATCTTCTGGCCTTCATAGTTTCTGGCGAGAAGTCTGGTGTGATTCTGATAGGTCTCCCTTTATATGTTACTTGACCTTTTTCCCTTACTGCTTTTAATATTCTTTCTTTATTTTGTGCGTTTGGTGTTTTGACAATTATGTGACGGGAGGTGTTTCTTTTCTGGTCCAATCTATTTGGAGTTCTGTAGGCTTCTTGTATGCCTATGGGTATCTCTTTTTTTAGGTTAGGGAAGTTTTCTTCTATGATTCTGTTGAAGATATTTACTGGTCCTTTGAGCTGGGAGTCTTCACTCTCTTCTATACCTATTATCCTTAGGTTTGATCTTCTCATTGAGTCCTGGATTTCCTGTATGTTTTGGACCAGTAGCTTTTTCCGCTTTACATTATCTTTGACAGTTGAGTCAATGATTTCTATGGAATCTTCCGCTCCTGAGATTCTCTCTTCCATCTCTTGTATTCTGTTGGTGAAGCTTGTATCTACAGCTCCTTGTCTCTTCTTTTGGTTTTCTATATCCAGGGTTGTTTCCATGTGTTCTTTCTTGATTGCTTCTATTTCCATTTTTAATTCCTTCATCTGTTTGATTGTGTTTTCCTGGAATTCTTTCAGGGATTTTTGCCATTCCTCTCTGTAGGCCTCTACTTGTTTATTAATGATTTCCTGTGTTTCCCTAAGTGTGTTCAGGTCTTTCTTGAAGTCCTCCAGCATCATGATCAAATATGATTTTGAAACTAGATCTTGCTTTTCTGGTGTGTTTGGATATTCCATGTTTGTTTTGGCGGGAGAATTGGGCTCCGATGATGGCATGCAGTCTTGGTTTCTGTTGCTTGGGTTCCTGCGCTTGCCTCTCGCCATCAGATTATCTCTAGTGTTACTTTGTTCTGCTATTTCTGACAGTGGCTAGACTGACCTATAAGCCTGTGTGTCAGGAGTGCTGTAGACCTGTTTTCCTCTCTTTCAGTCAGTTATGGGGACAGTGTGTTCTGCTTTCCGGCGTGTAGTTTTTCCTCTCTACAGGTCTTCAGCTGTTCTTGTGGGCCTGTGTCTTGAGTTCACCAGGCAGCTTTCTTGCAGCAGAAAATTTGGTCTTACCTGTGGTCCCGAGGCTCAGGTTCGCTCGTGGGGTGCTGCCCAGGGGCTCTCTGCAGAGGCAGCAACCAGGAAGACCTGTGCCGCCCCTTCCGGGAGCTTCAGTGCACCAGGGTTCCAGATGGTCTTTGGCTTTTTCCTCTGGCGTCCGAGATGTGTGTGCAGGGAGCAGTCTCTTCTGGTTTCCCAGGCTTGTCTGCCTCTCTGAAGGTTTAGCTCTCCCTCCCACGGGATTTGGGTGCAGAGAACTGTTTATCCGGTCTGTTTCTTTCAGGTTCCGGCGGTGTCTCAGGCGCAGAAGTCCTGCCGCTCCTGGGCCCTCCCCCACGGGAGCCCAGAGGCCTTGTACAGTTTCCTCTTGGGCCAGGGATGTGGGCAGGGGTGAGCAGTGTTGGTGGTCTCTTCCGCTCTGCAGCCTCAGGAGTGCCCACCTGACCAGGCGGTTGGGTCTCTCTCTCACCGGGTCTGGGAGCAGAGAGCTGCTGCGGGCCGGGATCCGCGGGTGTGGGACTTCCGGTAAACACAGACCGTGCCTCCTAGAGAAATTCTGCTTCCGTGTCCCAAGCTCACCAGGCAGCTTTCTTGCAGCAGAAAATTTGGTCTTACCTGTGGTCCCGAGGCTCAGGTTCGCTCGTGGGGTGCTGCCCAGGGGCTCTCTGCAGCGGCAGCAACCAGGGAGACCTGTGCCGCCCCTTCCGGGAGCTTCAGTGCACCAGGGTTCCAGATGGTCTTTGGCTTTTTCCTCTGGCGTCCGAGATGTGTGTGCAGGGAGCAGTCTCTTCTGATCCCTGACACTATTAACGACACTCTGTTATGCTTGCAGACAGGAGTCTATCATGGCTTCCCTCTGAGAGACTCCACTAAGCCATTGACTCAGACAGAAGCAGAAACCCACTATCCAAACCACGGGTGGAGCTTGGGACTCTGATGGAAGAACAGAATGAAAGGGATTATGGCCTCTAAGGGCATAGGCACTCCACAGGCTTTGTCTTCATGCGGGTACCGAACAACTAGAATTGGGCTTTCCCAAAACATGTTATCTGCAGATGGGATATGTGTGTCTTTAAAATTCATTCATTTATTTACTCACTTTATATCCCAAAATCGGTCTCTATCTTCATGGGATGCCAACACTCATTGTCGGGGGAACCCGTAAAAAGACAGAGCTACACATTTCCTTCCTATGTCCTGGGGGCTCAAGTTCAGTCACGTTCACTCTCTGGTTGGTGGTTCAGTCTTTGGCAAACCCCAAGAGTCCCCGTGAGTTGACTCTATTCATCTTCCTGTGGAGTCCCTCATACCATCTGGGCCTCGATTCTTCACCTGTTTTTTTTTTTTCCAAAAGATTCCCCAAACTCCAGCTAATGTTTGGTGGTGAATCTTTACACTTGTTTCTCTCAGCTGTTGGTTGGAGTCACTCAGATGTCAGTTATGCTAGGAATCTGTCTGCAAGCATGATGGAGAATCTTTAATAGTGTCAGCGATCAATGATTGCCCTCGGGGTAGGTGTCAATCTGCGCTAACCATTGGTTGGATGTTCCTTCCATGTCTGCTCTATCTATCTCTGTCTCTGAAGGTCTTGTAGGCTGTGTTCATGTTGGATTGAAGGTTCTTTGGTTGGATTTTTTTCGTTGTCACATCACTGGGAGTCATGCCTGGCTACAGAAGTGGCCAATTAAGGGTCTGTATCCCCACTGCTAGAGTCACCCCAATAGACACCCTGGGGATTCGCCTTTCCCAGGTCTCTGGCACTTCCTAGAGATGCGCACCACACACTTGTGGTTTCCATTCCCTTTTCCCTGCATTCACTATACTTAATTCCTCCAAACCCACTCTACCTAATTCCTCCTACCCACTCCCTTCTCTACCTCCCCTCCCATTCAGTTTCCTCCCTCCCTCGATCTGCCTCAATATCTATTCTGCTAACTGCATTTTAAAGTCAATATTTAGGAAAAAACACTGAGTAAGTATAGGAAGTATCCCATAAGTAATTGTGGTGGATGTTTAGGCAAGATATGAACATATTAAATTTTATAGAGGCCAGAATTACTACATATATTGTTAGAAGAGACACTGTCTTCATTACATTCAACATGAAGGAAAACAATTTATATATTCTATTAAGTTATACAAGAGAATCTATTAAATGAGATACACACATCACACAACTTTATCACTTTGAAATCTCTTTATTGCAAATATTTACACAATGAAAAGTACAAAGGTTTAAACTCATGTGAGTGTACTTTGTTGTAAAGTTAAAGTTTAGATACAGGTTGATGACAACAGTCACCTCAGATTCACAGGGATAAATACATCAGGGAGTCATCTATTACCTTATCTGTCTCTTCCCTTTATTCCTGATGAAGACTCATCTCATTTGCAGCCCTGCTGTGAGGGATGGATCAGAAAATGCCTGAGAGTCTACAACCCAGAATCCATCAATACAAAAGAAGAAAGACAACATCTCCAAATAGTACACACAGTCAAAACTTTTTTGTAGATCTTAACACTTGAAACAACATGCAAAGAGAAAACCCATTTCCTAGGATATTACAATATACATGAAATGGTAACTGTAGGAAGCTTTCTCAGGGGATTTTAAAATTCTGCACCTAAGAACGAAACTGCCTCCATGATGTTGAAGTTTTATTTCTTTGGCAAGAAAGTCAGTCTGTCTCTTGACAGTCGTGTCGTCTGTCCATCACTAGAGCGACGGCCATGCTTTAAGGATGTGTACAGATAAACACATACCGGATTTCATGCCTTCAAAGAATTTCAAGAAGAACCTGAAAGAGAATATATAATGTTTTAGGGATGAAATACAGGAATTTAAATTAGCCAGCACACACATGTTGTTAAAATTTTCTGCCTACTATTATTTAATAATTTTGACTTTTCTTGCTATGAATGAAAAGGTGGTTACGTAATATCTATCAATCCCCAAAGCCCGAAACATTGTGAAAAATTGTCTTATTTCTCCCTAACTTGGTCTTTAGTCACCAACCTTTTGATTGCTCGTCTAAATTCTGTTTCTTAAGTAGGTTAGAGGACTACGTGAGGGTGTCACTCTCATGTAGAAGAACAAGGAACTTTCTGTACTTGCATGTACTTGCTCTTGGGAGCATGTAAATAAATCTTTCAGTTCCAAGAACGAAGACATGGCCGTCCAATGGGACCCACATGAAGCAAAATCTTTCTTCCTGCCTTCAGTGAACTTTAGCACACTGGTAACAATGGAGATAAAAATATAATGGAATAATCCTGTAATAATAATAATAATAATAATAATAATAATAATAATAATAATAATAATGGAGTAATCCCCTCAAGGGATCACAGACTAAGGAAAGTAAATGTTGAGATGTGTTTTTCAAGGTTTATTGTATCAAGGAAAGAAATTTTCACAAGGACAGACTCCTCACACATGACAATCACTCAACCTGTCATGACTTCACAGAGAGAGTTGAGGTCCAGGGTGGTCTTTTCTTAGGACAAGAGAAAGATTTGCCATCCTTCCAAAAGAAAAGCAATCCAGACACTCTGTGTGTGAGGATGGTTAGCTTATGCATGACTAACACACACACACACACACACACACATGCACACACACATGCACACCCCCCCACACACACATGCACACAAACACATACAAAAAGACACACACAGAGAGACACAGACAGACAAACAGACATACACGCAGAGACACACACACAGAGACACACACATACACACATACACACACACATACACGGAGAGAGACACACACAGACACACACACATACAAACATTCACACTCTTAAAAATACACACACAGAGACACACACACAGACACAAACATACACACACATACACACAGAGAGACACACAAAGACACACACACACAAACACTCACACACATAATAATACACACACACACTCACACACACACATACACACACAGACACACACACACAAACACACACACACACACACACACACACACACACACACACACACACATCTGTGATGTCTGCTTCCTAGAGTGTCCAGGTGTGAAAGGATGAAGAGGGACCAGGAACTAGTGGGTCAACAGAAGATTGTTCTGCCTGCAAGTGAGTTGGGGTTTGCTCCAAGGATTTCCGTGTCACAGCTCTGTTAGAAGGTGTTCAGGGACGCGCTGTGTGCATATATTTTACTCAGGGTGAACGAGGGCTACACAAACCTTGGAGAGCGGGAAGGGGTTTTCGGGTGCATTGACATCGATGGAGGCTTAAGGTACCAGGAAGGCCTGATTTGCTATATCTTTATAATCTCTGTCCCAGCCTCGGTCTGCTGTTCAGGGATCTCCATGTGACCTCCTCAGAAACCGACTCCACTGAGTGTGCCCCATCCCCACCCTGAGGTCCCACTTGCTCGATTTCAAAGGATTGCAGGTTCGGACTCTGCGTTCTCTGTCAGATTAAATCCTCCGGAGTTTGCCCTCTAGACACCATGAATTAACCAGCGCATCCATCGAGTTTCTGCATTAACCCGTGTGTCCCCTAATTCTGGCCGGTTCTCTCTGCACCGCGCTCTCCCTCCATCGTCCCCACCTACCCTCCGCTCCTGTCCTCAGTCGCCCTCACTCACCCACAGAATCTGTTCCAGTTTTCCTTTCAGAGAGGTCGGTGCTTTCCCCCTCACGGGCCTTCTCAGTTCCTGTTTCCTCTCTGCATGTGTGGATCGTAGATAGAATAAGATTTATCTCACAGCCGATACCATCCATAGGTAAACGCCGCCATGTTTGCGTCTCTAGGTCTCACCTACCTCTCGGGCTGTTTATTTTTTTCTTTTTCTTTTTTTTTTTATCTATTTTTTTTTATTAACTTGAGTATTTCTTATATACATTTCGAGTGTTATTCCCTTTCCCGGTTTCCGGGCAAACATCCCCCTCCCCCCTCCCCTTCCTTATGGGTGTTTCCCTCCCAACCCTCCCCCCATTGCCGCCCTCCCCCCATAGACTAGTTCACTGGGGGTTCAGTCTTAGCAGGACCCAGGGCTTCCCCTTCCACTGGTGCTCTTACTAGGATATTCATTGCTACCTATGGGGTCAGAGTCCAGGGTCAGTCCATGTATAGTCTTTAGGTACTGGCTTAGTCCCTGGAAGCTCTGGTTGCTTGGCATTGTTGTACTTTTGGGGTCTCGAGCCCCTTCAAGCTCTTCCAGTTCTTTCTCTGATTCCTTCAATAGGGGACCTATTCTCAGTTCAGTGGTTTGCTGCTGGCATTCACCTCTGTATTTGCTGTATTCTGGCTGTGTCTCTCAGGAGCGATCTACATCCGGCTCCTGTCGGTCTGCACTTCTTTGCTTCATCCATCTTGTCTAATTGGGTGGCTGTATATGTATGGGCCACATGTGGGGCAGGCTCTGAATGGGTGTTCCTTCAGTCTCTGTTTTAATCTTTGCCTCTCCCTTCCCTGCCAAGGGTATTCTTTTTCCTCATTTAAAGAAGGAGTGAAGCATTCACATTTTGATCATCCGTCTTGAGTTTCGTTTGTTCTAGGGATCTAGGGTAATTCAAGCATTTGGGCTAATAGCCACTTATCAATGAGTGCATACCATGTATGTCTTTCTGTGATTGGGTTAGCTCACTCAGGATGATATTTTCCTGTTCCAACCATTTGCCTACGAATTTCATAAACTCATTGTTTTTGATAGCTGAGTAATATTCCATTGTGTAGATGTACCACATTTTCTGTATCCATTCCTCTGTTGAAGGGCATCTGGGTTCTTTCCATTTTCTGGCTATTATAAATAAGGCTGCGATGAACATAGTGGAGCACATGTCTCTTTTATATGTTGAGGCATCTTTTGGGTATATGCCCAAGAGAGGTATAGCTGGATCCTCAGGCAGTTCAATGTCCAATTTTCTGAGGAACCTCCAGACTGATTTCCAGAATGGTTTTACCAGTCTGCAATCCCACCAACAATGGAGGAGTGTTCCTCTTTCTCCACATCCTCGCCAGCATCTGCTGTCACCTGAGTTTTTGATCTTAGCCAATCGCACTGGTGTGAGGTGAAATCTCAGGGTTGTTTTGATTTGCATTTCCCTTATGACTAAAGATGTTGAACATTTCTTTAGGTGTTTCTCAGCCATTCGGCATTCCTCAGCTGTGAATTCTTTGTTTAGCTCTGAACCCCATTTTTAATAGGGTTATTTGTTTCCCTGCGGTCTAACGTCTTGAGTTCTTTGTATATTTTGGATATAAGGCCTCTATCTGTTGTAGGATTGGTAAAGATCTTTTCCCAATCTGTGGGTTGCCATTTTGTCCTAACCACAGTGTCCTTTGCCTTACAGAAGCTTTGCAGTTTTATGAGATCCCATTTGTCGATTCTTGATCTTAGAGCATAAGCCATTGGTGTTTTGTTCAGGAAATTTTTTCCAGTGCCCATGTGTTCCAGATGCATCCCTAGTTTTTCTTCTATTAGTTTGAGTGTGTCTGGTTTTATGTGGAGGTCCTTGATCCACTTGGACTTAAGCTTTGTACAGGGTGATAAGCATGGATCGATCTGCATTCTTCTACATGTTGCCCTCCAGTTGAACCAGCACCATTTGCTGAAAATGCTATCTTTTTTCCATTGGATGGTTTTGGCTCCTTTGTCAAAAATCAAGTGACCATAGGTGTGTGGGTTCATTTCTGGGTCTTCAATTCTATTCCATTGGTCTACCTGTCTGTCTCTGTACCAATACCATGCAGTTTTTATCACTATTGCTCTGTAATACTGCTTGAGTTATGGGATAGTGATTCCCCCTGAAGTCCTTTTATTGTTGAGGATAGCTTTAGCTATCCTGGGTTTTTTCTTATTCCAGATGAATTTGCAAATTTTTCTGTCTAACTCTTTGAAGAATTGGATTGGTATTTTGATGGGGATTGCATTGAATCTGTAGATTGCTTTTGGTAAAATGGCCATTTTTTACTATATTAATCCTGCCAATCCATGAGCATGGGAGATCTTTCCATCTTCTGAGGTCTTCTTCAATTTCTTTCCTCAGTGTCTTGAAGTTCTTATTGTACAGATCTTTTACTTGCTTGGTTAAAGTCACACCGAGGTACTTTATATTATTTGGGTCTATTATGAAGGGTGTCGTTTCCCTAATTTCTTTCTCGGCTTGTTTCTCTTTTGTATAGAGGAAGGCAACTGATTTATTTGAATTAATTTTATACCCAGCCACTTTGCTGAAGTTGTTTATCAGCTTTAGTAGTTCTCTGGTGGAACTTTCGGATCACTTAAATATACTATCATATCATCTGCAAATAGTGATATTTTGACTTCTTCTTTTCCAATCTGTATCCCCTTGATCTCCTTTTGTTGTCTGAGTGCTCTGGCTAGAACTTCAAGAACTATATTGAATAAGTAGGGAGAGAGTGGGCAGCCTTGTCTAGTCCCTGATTTTAGTGGGATTGCTTCAAGTTTCTCTCCATTTAGTTTAATGTTAGCAACTGGTTTGCTGTATATGGCTTTTACTATGTTTAGGTATGGGCCTTGAATTCCTATTCTTTCCAGGACTTTTATCATGAAGGGGTGTTGAATTTTGTCAAATGCTTTCTCAGCATCTAATGAAATGATCATGTGGTTCTGTTCTTTCAGTTTGTTTATATAATGGATCACGTTGATGGTTTTCCGTATATTAAACCATCTCTGCATGCCTGGGATGAAGCCTACTTGATCATGTTGGATGATTGTTTTGATATGCTCTTGGATTCGGTTTGCCAGAATTTTATTGAGTATTTTTGCGTCGATATTCATAAGGGAAATTGGCCTGAAGTTCTCTTTCTTTGTTGTGTCTTTGTGTGGTTTAGGTATAAGAGTAATTGTGGCTTCGTAGAAGGAATTCGGTAGGGCTCCATCTGTTTCAATTTTGTGTAATAGTTTGGATAATATTGGTATGAGGTCTTCTATGAAGGTTTGATAGAATTCTGCACTAAACCCGTCTGGACCTGGGCTCTTTTTGGTTGGGAGACCTTTAATGACTGCTTCTATTTCCTTAGGAGTTATGGGGTTGTTTAACTGGTTTATCTGTTCCTGATTTAACTTCGATACCTGGTATCTGTCTAGGAAATTGTCCATTTCCTGAAGATTTTCAAATTTTGTTGAATATAGGTTTTTATAGTAAGATCTGATGATTTTTTGAATTTCCTCCGAATCTGTAGTTATGTCTCCCTTTTCATTTCTGATTTTGTTAATTTGGACGCACTCTCTGTGTCCTCTCGTTAGTCTGGCTAAGGGTTTATCTATCTTGTTGATTTTCTCAAAGAACCAACTTTTGGTCCTGTTGATTCTTTCTATGGTCCTTTTTGTTTCTACTTGGTTGATTTCAGCTCTGAGTTTGATTATTTCCTGCCTTCTACTCCTCCTGGGTGTATTTGCTTCTTTTTGTTCTAGAGCTTTTAGGTGTGCTGTCAAGCTGCTGACATATGCTCTTTCCTGTTTCTTTCTGCAGGCACTCAGCGCTATGAGTTTTCCTCTTAGCACAGCTTTCATTGTGTCCCATAAGTTTGAGTATGTTGTATCTTCATTTTCATTAAATTCTAAGAAGTTTTTAATTTCTTTCTTTATTTCTTCCTTGACCAGGTTATCATTGAGTAGAGCATTGTTCAATTTCCACGTATATGTGGGCATTCTTCCCTTATTGTTATTGAAGACCAGTTTTAGGCCGTGGTGGTCCGATAGCACGCATGGGATTATTTCTATCTTTCTGTACCTGTTGAGGCCCGTTTTTTGACCAATTATATGGTCAATTTTGGAGAAAGTACCATGAGGAGCTGAGAAGAAGGTATATCCTTTTGCTTTAGGATAGAATGTTCTATAAATATCCGTTAAGTCCATTTGGCTCATGACTTCTCTTAGACTGTCGACATCACTGTTTAATTTCTGTTTCCATGATCTGTCCATTGATGAGAGTGGGGTGTTGAAATCTCCCACTATTATTGTGTGAGGTGCAATGTGTGTTTTGAGCTTTAGTAAGGTTTCTTTTACGTATGTAGGTGCCCTTGTATTTGGGGCATAGATATTTAGGATTGAGAGTTCATCTTGGTGGATTTTTCCTTTGATGAATATGAAGTGTCCTTCCTTATCTTTTTTGATGACTTTTAGTTGGAAATTGATTTTATTTGATATTAGAATGGCTACTCCAGCTTGCTTCTTCTGACCATTTGCTTGGAAAGTTGTTTTCCAGCCTTTCACTCTGAGGTAGTGTCTGTCTTTGTCTCTGAGGTGTGTTTCCTGTAGGCAGCAGAATGCAGGGTCCTCGTTGCGTATCCAGTTTGTTAATCTATGTCTTTTTATTGGGGAGTTGAGGCCATTGATATTGAGAGATATTAAGGAATAGTGATTATTGTTTCCCTTTATATTCATATTTGGATGTGAGGTTATGTTTGTGTGCTTTCATTCTCTTTGTTTTGTTGCCAAGACGATTAGTTTCTTGCTTCTTCTAGGGTATAGTTTGCCTCCTTATGTTGGGCTTTACCATTTATTATCCTTTGTAGTGCTGGATTTGTAGAAAGATATTGTGTAAATTTGGTTTTGTCATGGAATATCTTGGTTTCGCCATCAATGTTAATTTAGAGTTTTGCTGGATACAGTAACCTGGGCTGGCATTTGTGTTCTCTTAGGGTCTGTATGACATCAGTCCAGGATCTTCTGGCCTTCATAGTTTCTGGCGAGAAGTCTGGTGTGATTCTGATAGGTCTCCCTTTATATGTTACTTGACCTTTTTCCCTTACTGCTTTTAATATTCTTTCTTTATTTTGTGCGTTTGGTGTTTTGACAATTATGTGACGGGAGGTGTTTCTTTTCTGGTCCAATCTATTTGGAGTTCTGTAGGCTTCTTGTATGCCTATGGGTATCTCTTTTTTTAGGTTAGGGAAGTTTTCTTCTATGATTTTGTTGAAGATATTTACTGGTCCTTTGAGCTGGGAGTCTTCACTCTCTTCTATACCTATTATCCTTAGGTTTGATCTTCTCATTGAGTCCTGGATTTCCTGTATGTTTTGGACCAGTAGCTTTTTCCGCTTTACATTATCTTTGACAGTTGAGTCAATGATTTCTATGGAATCTTCTGCTCCTGAGATTCTCTCTTCTATCTCTTGTATTCTGTTGGTGAAGCTTGTATCTACAGCTCCTTGTCTCTTCTTTTGGTTTTCTATATCCAGGGTTGTTTCCATGTGTTCTTTCTTGATTGCTTCTATTTCCATTTTTAATTCCTTCAACTGTTTGATTGTGTTTACCTGGAATTCTTTCAGGGATTTTTGCGATTCCTCTCTGTAGGCTTCTACTTGTTTATTAATGTTTTCCTGTGTTTCCCTAAGTGTGTTCATGTGTTTCTTGAAGTCCTCCAGCATCATGATCAAATATGATTTTGAGACTAGATCTTGCTTTTCTGGTGTGTTTGGATATTCCATGTTTGTTTTGGTGGAGGATTCGGCTCCGATGATGGCATGTAGTCTTGGTTTCTGTTGCTTGGGTTCCTGCGCTTGCCTCTCACTATCAGATTATCTCTAGTGTTACTTTGTTCTGCTATTTCTGACAGTGGCTAGACTGTCGTATAAGCCTGTGTGTCAGGAGTGCTGTAGACCTGTTTTCCTCTCTTTCAGTCAGTTATGGGGACAGAGTGTTCTGCTTTCGGGCGTGTAGTTTTTCCTCTCTACAGGTCTTCAGCTGTTCCTGTGGGCCTGTGTCTTGAGTTCACCAGGCAGCTTTCTTGCAGCAGAAAATTTTGTCTTACCTGTGGTCCCGAGGCTCAGGTTCGCTCGTGGGGTGCTGCCCAGGGGCTCTCTGCAGCGGCAGCAACCAGGAAGACCTGTGCCGCCCCTTCTGGGAGCTTCAGTGCACCAGGGTTCCAGATGGTCTTTGGCTTTTTCCTCTGGCGTCCGAGATGTGTGTGCAGGGAGCAGTCTCTTCTGGTTTCCCAGGCTTGTCTGCCTCTCTGAAGGTTTAGCTCCCCCTCACACGGGATTTGGGTGCAGAGAACTGTTTATCCGGTCTGTTTCCTTCAGGGTCCGGCGGTGTCTCTGGCAGGGGTCCTGCCGCTCCTGGGCCCTCCCCCACGGGAGCCCAGAGGCCTTATACAGTTTCCTCTTGGGCCAGGGATGTGGGCAGGGATGAGCAGTGTTGGTGGTCTCTTCCGCTCTGCAGCCTCAGGAGTGCCCACCTGACCAGGCGGTTGGGTCTCTCTCTCACCGGGTCTGGGAGCAGAGTGTTTATTTTTTTCTAGTTTGAACTATTTTCCATGAAGCTTCGTGATATCATGCCCCCATCCCTATGATATCATTCCCCCAAACCCATGATGTCATTCCCCACCCACATCATGTCATACCCCACCCCCACGATGTCATGCCCCACACCCATGATGTCATGCCCCACTCCCATGATGCCATGTCCCACACCCATGATGTCATGCCCCACACCCACGATGTCATGCCCCACCCCCACAATGTCATGCCCCACCCCCACAATGTCATGCCCCACACCCACGATGTCATGCCTCACCCCTACAATGTCATGCCCCACACCCATGATGTCACGCCACAGTCCCCGTGATGTCATGCCTGCGCCCCTTGCTAGAATGTTTGTATCTATTCACCAGGTAACACTCTGAATGCGGCCCTGTCACCACACACCTCCAGGCTCCCACAATTTACAGTCCCTCCTCCTACCCTCCCCCCTTCTTCTCTGAGAGAGTGGAGGACCCCTCTGGGTGCACCCTCTCCCCTGGCACATCAAGTCTCTGCAGTACGAGATTCATCATCTCCCACCAGGTCCTGAAAACGCAGCCGGGTGGGAGAACAGGATCCACAGACAGGCGACGGGTTAGTGACTCCACGTGAGGACCATTGTGCTCCTCTGCCTCTCTCAGTCCTTCCCTCCGCTCCTCAGTGAGACTCACTGAGCTCCATCCGATATTTGTCCGTGTGTCTGTGCTTCTGTGTCAGTCGGCTCTCGGTGGAGCCTGCAGTGGACAATAACGCTACCCTCCCGTCTGCAGACACAAGAAGGACCATCAATAATGTCAGGATTTGCCGTGTGCCCATAGGTAAGTCTCACATCCGGCCACTCATCCTTTGGCCTTTCCGTCTTTTCCTCTTCCATCTCTGTCCTTGTGTCTATTATAGAAAAGGTAATATCTGGGTCAAAATTTTGGGGGTGGGTTTGTGTCCTTAACCTTCCACCTGGGGTCCTCCGTGGATACAGAAAGTGACCGTTTCGGTCTCCGTATCCCCACTGCACTGAGTCCCAGCTAAAGTCACCCTCATGGAAGCCAGGGCAGCCTCACCCATCGCAGACTGCAGGATAATCATAGAGATAGCGCCCACCCTGGACACTCACTGATTCAGTCTATGCTCCTGCCCTCTGTCCCTCTTGTTCGTCTCTCCCAAGAAATGATTCTCACACCCCATTTCCCGTCCCATCCCCTCAGCCACCCAATCCTTTCCTTCCATCTGCCTCCTCTCATTAGTTTATTCATCCTTCTGGGTGAAATTCAAGCATTTTTCTTGGCCCTTTCTTCTTGTTTATCCTCTTTGGTTCCGTAGATCGTAGTGTGTGAATTGTGTACTTTATGGGTAATACCCTCTTTTAAGTGACTGTGTACATGTTATTTTGGGTCTCAGTTACCTCATTCAGGACAATACTTTCTCATTTCACATACTTGACCGCATCTTCTCAATGTCCTTATTTTTCATAGCTGCGTAGTACTCCAAAGTGTAAATAAACCACATTTTCTGTAGCCATTGTTTGGTTGAGGGGCATCTGGGTTATTTCTATTTTCTGCTCATTATGAAGGAAGCAGTTAGGAACCTTATGGAGCACATGACCTTGCGGTATGGCAGGTCTTTTCAGATATAAGGCCAGGAGTAGGATAGCTGGGTCTTTAGGAAGAATATTCCCCATTTTCTCAGAATCCACTGGATAGATATGGAAAGCATATATGGATTTGCTCTTCTCCCAGCAAATGCTGTTTGTAACCTGATATTTATCTGGTTCCTCAAAGGAGGTTTCCCCCCGACTAGCCCTCTATCATGGACTCTGGTGATCATATATGAACCTTCTTCCCCTTTTAACCTGTCAGTAAATGCTAGAGCCTATTACTGAGAGCCAGAGGGGAAAGTTGGTACTAGAGGTTTGAAGGTGGGGTTAGGTAGAGAGACAGAAAAGGGTAGGAGGGGAAGGGAGAGGACTGAAGAAAAAGAGGAGGAAGGAATGATGGAAACAATCCATATGGCCTGGAGAAAGCAAATGTAGCAAGGGGGTTTATGGTTGGGGAATAAGTTATGATAGCCTTAGATCTACCCAATACACATTTATAGATTATAATTATAATAACCAGATTGTGTGTTTTCTTTATGGGCTCATTGGGTTCGGAAATTCCAACAAGCTTCCCTCAACATTATGTATGAAAAGATGTTTTCCATCACTATTCCCCTTAAACTATAAGCTGAATTTGTATTAAGTAAACCTATGTAAATACACTTTGAAGGCTTTTCTGTGATTAGCTAAAGGGTTTTTACATTGTGAATGAAGAATGGTGGATTTCAGGCCAATACCACCTGCTCTCAGAAGATAAGAAACAGAGAAAGATAAGCAATAACGTATGCTAAGGAACAATGAACTGGGAGAGAGTATTCTATGGAATATATAGAACAATAAATTTGACCCGTCTGTTACTGGTTAGCTGGGGACTTCATTACGCACATCTATGTACTTAAAATGTTTTCTTTTCCTTCTTAAGTTTGAATGGTTGCTTTGAAAACTCTGGGTTTTGTTTTAAGATCTTTGCATATGTAATGATAGTTTTGAAATATTAGTGTTATAATCAAAATCCGTGCTTTGTACATACTTTTTAAGCAACAAAAAAGATAAGTGTGTGCTTGAGTTTTATGAAGAAATTTAGTATGTTAAACATGAATATATTTTTCTGATATATACCTTCTCTTTATATACCATGTTGATGAAACTTTAGCACATAGGAATGCATAGTAACCATCTTAGTAGAGTTTCGGGATTTTATTGTATCTTGTTTGACATGTGCACTTCTATTAAAATGCTATCTTTTTTCTAAGTCTCTTAATTTAACTGGAAAGGTTTTCAATAACTCCTAGTCCGTTGTTAATTCATATAACCGGTCTTTGGTGTTGTTATTGAATTTTATGACAGTAACTTCTTATTGTTCTTTATTTTGAATATATATATATATATACATATATATATATATATATAACCAAAATATTTTATAAAAAGATTAAATTTTTAGTGGAAATATCACTTAGTGATGGACAATTTTATAAGCATTTCTAAAGTATTGAATATTCTACAATTTTAATTAGTATTAAAACATTATAAATACCACATCCTTTATTAATGTAAAAATACACTGATCTAGTTAACATAGCCACAAATTTTTATCTTTGGAAATTTTTTCTTAGTTTGTCAGTAATTAATCTTGACTTCTCTATCTGAGCTTTCTCATCATTTTTCACAAAGAAATCTATTGCTGTTTTATTGAGAATGGTAAGGAATGTTCATTGATACGTAGATACATGACAATGTGACAATATACACAGTGGTATTTCATTCACCCCTAGGAAAACTAAACTATGATGGTTTCAGGAAAATAGATGTAACTAGAAAATATACCGAGTAAGTAACAAAGTCTCAGAAAGGCAAATACCATGTGTTCTTTCTCATGTAGATAATAGAATCTCCTTTTCATATACTTGTATTTATGTGAAGCTGTGGGTGGTTTGAGTTTACTTAGTGGGTATATGTCACAGAGATTAGAGAGTAGGGTTTTAAAGAGTGTGGTATGGAAGATATTGAACATGTGGGATATGAATGTAGAAGTAAGAATAATGAAGAGAGACTAGTATAAGTGGTGAGGGTCATAGGGCAGGAGGGAACAAAGAACTGAGGAAGCGAGGATGAGGTTGAATGTCTGCAAAAATAACATAAGGCAGCCTGTTACTTTATAGGTTAGGTTAAAATAAATATTAAAATTTAAAAGTAATACCATAATGTTTAATGATATATTATATATCATGTTTGAGGAAAAATTCCAGCAAGTGATATCAAAATGAAAACAATATATTTATCTTATTTGATCTTAGTCATATTATCCATAATTATTTGGTGAAAATATCACTTGCCTGCCAAATTTTGGTATCTTTTAAAAAATCACCTGTGAGACAATAATTACTCATGGTAGTAGAGTATTATTATTATAAGAATGTCAACTGGTAAAATCTGTGTTTTGATTTAAGTTTTAAGTTGCTTTTTACTTATATTTGCTCCTCCTGACATTCACTCATACTAAATTATAATTTTCAATGTTGACATGCTACTATAAAAATATGATCCAGCATATCATGAAATTGCTCAATTATAAGTAATATTATCCATAAACTACAGGACGTCCTCCACAAAGCTCATAGATACAAAGAAGATAAACAGGAAGAAAGGCCGAAGTGCATATGATTGAATCTCATGTGAATGGGGAATAAAATAGTCTAGGAGGCAGATTGAGGGAAGGAACTAGATGGGAGAAGGAAGGAAGGAAGTGGAGAATGGATCCTTCGTGGGAAGGGACAGGAGATACGACCTGATAGTCAGGAGAAGGAAAGGAAATCTTGAACTTTTAGAGATGAGGAGGTGGGAGAAACCTCCAGGAAGAGGAAGAGACCTGGATAAGGGAGGTACCCATGAATCAATGGGGTGACCTAAGCTGTGATTTACATTGGTGATATGGAACATGAGGAGGCCAACTCCTGTAACACGGAAGGACCACCAGTGGACAGATAAAGACACAAATACACCCACAAAACTTTCTACGCAAAATTTTTCAACACGAAAAGAAATTCAGAACCACATTCTAGGTTCCATGTTGTCCTTTGCTTTACTGATGGCTGGTGATTTTTGTATAAAATAAGGATTTGGGAGATTATCATTTGAAGTAGGTATACAATATTTAATACTGTTATATTCACGCTTTAGCTGGGCCCACTTATTGCCAATATCATTGCAAAAAATATAATTGGAAAATAGAATTTTTGAGTTCACTTTCAGGAATATATATAAAGTCCTCTTTCAAAGAATGTACAATAAGAAAATGTAATACAATATTCATTCAACTAAATGTCTGGAGGGAAAATATTGGACTTTGGGAAACAGAGAAAACCTAGAAAGTTGAACTGTCTGTCACAGGAATGTACCTGGAAGTGGAATTATTATCCAGAAGAATCTCCTCCACCCAATGTTCTTAGATCCTTTTTACCTATGTCAAGCCCCTGACCAACACTCTCTATTCCAAACATGTAAGTACTAATGAAGCAAAGAGAGGTCTCTAGCTTTAAAGATATATAGTATGTAAAGGTTTCCACTGTGTCACAGGAGACACTCCTGGAAAAGGCACCCTCAAATCTTGTCAATGTAAGGAAAGCTGTTCAGCAGGTAGGCCATGGCGGTTCTCAGTGACGTCATCATTAGGCCCTCCATGAAAAATCTCTTATATCCTGGAGAGCCCAAGCTTTTCTGTGATGTATCAAGTGTCATGGTGACAGCAACCACCTCTTGGATATTCTTTGAGGACCTCTAGGGTTAACTCATTGACCTCTTATTCCCGCTAAACAGCCATTTGGGAAGGAGATAAAAGAGAAGGAAGCTGGACTTCTACCTTTCTATAAAAAAAGGAAGAAATAAGTGGTCCATGGGAAAGCTCGGTGTGTCTTGGGTACGGATTGAGTGGGTTCGCTGAAGAAACAGCCTTGATCTGAGCCTTCCACACTTGGGAATCAGGAGCTGTGATCCTCTCAGAATCATCTGGACTTCCCTGCTTGATGTGGTTCCTGGAAGTCAGAGAGTTTATATAATCAATTTCTTCATTACAAAAGCCAGTAATTGGGAAGGGCACAGCTGTTCCCCTCAGAGCTCATGGCTTTACTCTTTTTGCCCTGAAGAAAAAGGTCCAAAGAAACAAAGCAAAGACAAGTATTGTCTCCTCAGCTCAGTGTAAACTCCTCCATGCTTTGGATACCTATAGTGCAGTTTGTGTCTGACACTGATATCTGGGAGAGACGAGCTTCTAGTTGAGACTTCATCATCTCAGTCTTTCCACTAGTTTACCCTGACTACCACTTCAAATTACGAGTCAATATGTGTGATTACTTGGCAGCTTTTTCTTTCTTTTATAACATTCTTTTTTTTTATTTTTTAGCAAATTTTATTGCGTTATTTAACTGGATGTTTCTATATTTACATTTAAAATATAATTTCCTTTCCCAGTTTACTGCCCATAAGATCCTTACCCATTCCCATTTCCTTCTTCTCTAACCAGCCTTTCTCCCGCATGACATTCCCTTTAACTGAAAGATGTACAAGGGAGGACAAGGTCTTCTCTTTCCAATGTTGCCCAAAAAGGCCATAGTCGGCCACATGTGCATTTGGAGCCATAGCTCAGACCATGTCCTTTCTTGGTATACTGGTATAGTATGAGAAACTCTGGTTCATTGGCATTGCTGTTCTAGTGGGGTTGAAATTACCTTCAGCTCTTCTAATCTTTTTTCAAAATCTACCAACAAGAGTTCCGTTTTCAGTTCACTGGTTTGCTACTAGAATTCACTTCTGTATTTGACATGCTGTATCTGTGTCTCTCAGGAAATAACTTTTTCAGATTCCTGGCAGAATGCACTTCTTACCTTCATCAATCTTATCTAGTTTGGTTGGCTGATGTATACTGTCCCACGCGCGACCTCGCCAGCAAGAAAACACGCGTGGACATAGGAATACTAGCTGCGACCTAACTTTATTGATATCATAAAGAGGAAGCCCCGCACGCCAGCATGGCACGCTTATATACACCCTAGCTCGGCACATCCACACCTGATTGGTCGCTTACTCATGATCTCATCAGGAACGCCCTAGAGTGGGCAAAGACCTGGCACAAAGGCACTCTTGCACATGCGCACACAGTTAACTTCCTGAAAGGAAGTCGGCTGCCTCCTTGAAGGCCGGCTCCATCTTGTCTAGCTCGGCCTTCCTCGTGGGATGCAGAGGAAGCCAGTGCCATCTAGTGGTGGCGAATGTTATTGCGGCCCTCTACAGTATACATATGATTTTGGTGGCTCCTACACCTATGTGGTTAAGTGGAATGTTAACATGGATTCTGCCCAACTATGTCAAGAATGTAGAATTCACAAATGACAATTTCAAATAGACTCCCTCCTGTTTTTGTGAACCTATTGAAGTAGATATTTAACTTCTCCTCAAGCCACGTTTCTCCCTGCACATCATCCAGCATCTTAGGATTGGCCTGAACAAAGAATCATGGTAAAACATCCTAAACCCCCAACTCTGGCCGTGGGAACACTGGAAGCTACATAGTGTAGTACTGATATCAAATGGGATAAGAAACCTAACTCAATAGTCCATGTTGTCCTTTGCTTTCCTGATGTCTGGTAATTTTTCGATAAAATAAGGATTTGGGAGTTTATCATTTGAAGTAGCTACACAGTATTTACACTGTTATACTCACTCTATAGCTGGACCCACTTGTGACCAAAATCATTGCAGAAAATGGAATTGGAAAAAAAATTTTTGAGTACACATTGAGGAACATTTACAAAGTCCCTTATCAAGGAACTTACAATAAGAAATTGAAATACAATATTCATTCTATTCAAGGTCAGTAGGGAAAATACTGACCTTTGAGAAACAGAGAAACCCTAGAAAATTGAACTGTATATCACAAGAATGAACCTGTGACATATAGAATAAAAATATTATCTAGAAGAATCTCCTACACTCCATGTTCCTAAATCTTTTCTACCCATGCCAAGACCCTAACTCGACCAGCAAGGAAGACAGGACCAACAAAGATCTTCTTCAAGCAGTTTTATTCAGGAACCTTGATACAATCTTCTGCCCCCTTGGAAACCCCGGGACACATCTAAATAGCTACTGCTGGCCAATCCCAGGAAGCTACGTGCGTCATGAAGATCGGTTCTCACTATGCAGAAGCTGGGAGACCAGGCAGGCATAGCCAAATAAGGACTTCCTTACTACAAGGAGCACGCACCATTGGGAGGGTGGAAGGCAGAAACCAGCACCATTTTTGAGGCATATCATGTCGCAGCTGCCTACAGTTCCCCCTTTTTGTTTAATTAATCAAGCAGGCAAAAGCACCTCTGAGCGTGCCGACCCATCCAACCCCCCGTCTTAGGATCATCTGTTCATTAAAGCAGTCTTAGGACACCTCATCTCCCACAAGGTACCATGCCTTAGGTAGAAGGGAGGTTGCCCGTCACTGGGCAGGGTCACTCATACATACTCAGGCATGAGGTACAACAAGGTCTTCTGAATGACCGTAAGCCAGGCATGAGGGGACTGTCCTGATTTAATGGCTGCAAATACCTGTACCACCATAACCGCGTGCCGCCTCTGAACAAAACTCATTCTACAGAGACAAGACAGGCGCACTAGGTAGACTAGCAGCAAGAGTCCACCTAGGATTCCCATACCCGCCCACTCCCTCAGATGATTCATAGCAGCCTCAATCCAAGATGACAATCCCGTAGCCACTCTAGCATCTGCATGTGTGGAGTTCATGGTCAGGATGGCTACATGTAGCTGATCCATTAAGAAATCGAATTCTCCTGTCCAATTACCTAGAAGATAACTTGACAACTGTTTAGACAAAGTAGAGGAGTGGATTTAAAAGTCATGATGTATCGGCATGAGTCTCAGGAACACCGATAGTATCCCCCAGAGGGGTTCCATTTGGACCAGCATTTGGGTCACACCGAGAACTATCAGCAACAGCAGGACCTTCATTCTTGTTGCACCTCCTGGTCAATATTTCAGGGACCCACAACAGATCTTGATGGTCCTGAGGAAACACACAAACAGACCCTCTTGCCCATGCCAACAAGGGATCTGGCCCATGCCACAAGCCAGTGATCATGTCTTTTCATTTCACATAACCTTTCAATGTGCCGGCCTGACACTGATGTCGGTCAGTGGCAGAAAGGCCATCATCATCCAAAATTAAAAAAATTGAGTGTAAAAAGGGCTAAGGATATTTGTTCCCTTGGGGTTCTACCAAGGCCTATTCCCCCTTTTTGTTTAATTACGCATTCCTTCAGGTACGATGTGCTTGCTCAACAAAACTTGACGTTGGGGATTATAAGGCAGGCCATGGCTCAAATGCACATCCATCTGTTTATAAAAGGATTTGAAAGACTTGGCACTTTATGCTGGGCCATTATCAGTTTTTAAATGTTGAGGCTTTCCCCAAGCAGCCCAGGCTTATAGGCAGTGTCCAATAACATTGCGTGCATTTTCTCCACTCATAGGGGTAGCATGAATGACTCCTCAACAACTATCCACAGAAACATGAATGTATTTTAGAGTCCCAAATCCAGATATGTGAGTTACATCCATTTGCCAAATCTTTAGGGGCAAGAGGCCTCTAGGATTAACCCCAACACTAGGTCCATGGTGAAAAGTGATATACTGTTGACATCCTAAATCTATCTGTCAAGCATCTGCTCAAGACAGATGAAACTTCTGCTCTAAGGTCTTAGTAGGCACATGAAATTGTTGATGAAGCTGTCGGTCTTGATCCAATGATGAGCTTAAGAAGATGAACTCCATTCAGATACATCTATCCACAAGATCATTTCACTCACTGAGAGGAGCAGGCAAACCTTTATGAGCTCTAATATGTTGGACAAAAAACTTGTGACCTCTTTTCCAGATCAATTCCTGAATTCCATCAGCAGCTGGCATACTGTGAAGCTAATTTTAATAGGGCCAGCCACTCTAATATCTTAACTGCATTAACAAATATGATGAATCAGAGAGCAAATTAAAGGCAAAGGAACAATTTTGAGTTCAATTATTTGTGCAGAGCCGGGTTGATATTGACACAAAATTGGCTCTTGTTGGATAATCACATAAGCTCCACAGCCATTTTTGGATCCATCTGTAAAAATGTTTGGCGCCCCCTGTATAGGAACACTGGAGGTAACCATAGAAAGATCACGGGATATTCTTTAAAGAAGGACAGCAAAGAGTGTTCTGGATAATGATTATCTATCTCTCCATGGAATCCACAGCGTAATATAGCCCAATCATCCACCGTGCCACACAAGATCTTCATCTGCTGGCCTGTATAGGGCACTATGATCGATGTTGGGGAAACACCAAAAAATTGTATGCACTGTTGGATCCCATTCAGGGCTAATCATGCAACTGCTGTAGGATAATTCTCTACTGATCTAGCTGGAGAAGCCTTGGGATAAACACAAAGCAGAGGGCCATCTTGCCACAACAATCCTGTGGGCTGCATGTAGGTGTCTGGAATGCATAGCACAATGTCTGCACCCTCTTTCCATCGATGTAAAATTGTGCCTTGTAATCCTTTTACAACCTTCTTTAAAGCTTCCCTTGCTTCATCAGTCAATTGTCTAGGAGAACCCAAGGCCGAATCCCCAACTAAAGTATTATACAATGGTTTTAATTAATAATTTGGTAATTTTAAATAACATCTGCCCAATTAATATCTCCTAGTAATTTTTGAAAATCATTAAGAGTCTTAAGATTATCTTTCCTCAATTCAACCTTCTGGGGGATAATGGTATAAGGACTTACTTTTGCTCTTAAATAATTTACAAGACTGCCCTTTTGTACCTTTTCCGGGGCAATAATCAATCCCCTACCTTCTAGCAATTTAACTAAATTTCCATATGCTAAGTCTAAAATCTCTTCATTCATTGAAGTTAAAAGGATATCATCCATAAAATGGAGGCATTTCAGAGCAGGAAACCTCTGTCTTATTGGGGCAATGGTGATGCCCCCAAAAAGTTGACACATAGTAGGGCTATTGGCCATACCCTGTGGTAAAACTACCCATTCATATCGTTGCTCAGGTTCTTCATGATTACATGATGGAACAGTAAAAGCAAATCTTTCACTATTGCTTGGACAAAGAGGTATGGAGGAAAAACAATCTTTTATATCAATCACTACAACAGGCCAACAGTCTGGCAGAGAGGAAAAAAGAGGAAGGCCTCATTGCACTGGACCCATTATTTGCATCTGTTCATTAATAACTAGTAAATCATGCAACAATCTCCATTTCCCTGACTTCTTTTTAATCACACATATTGGGGTATTCCAAGGTAATACTGGTGGTTTTATATGCTTTGTAGCCAGCTTTAGCTGCGGCAAGCTTCTCAGAAAAAAGCAGGATCTGAGGAACCCACACCGGCTCCTCTGTTTTCCAAGTACTGGGAACCCATCCTCAGCAACCCCAAGGAAAACCCAGGTCCTGATTCCTTTCTCTCTGTTGGGCAGCTATAGGGCTAGTCCTACCCTGCAGGTGTTTCCCTATTCCTTTACGGGGAAAGTAGCCCACATGTTTCATAGTCTTTAGTGAAGTTTCAGAATACTCAGTGTTCAATTTGAAACCCATATCTTTCAGCAAATCTCTCCACCAAAGGGAAATGGGCAAATCCAACACATAGGGTTGCATAACTCCTGAATGCACTTCGTGATCTCTCCAACTCAGTTGTCTTGCACTCATATCAGGAGCTCTTGCATAATGGAAACATTGTAATGTTTGAGATGAGGCCTGTACTGGTCATCCAGAGGGCCCATCTTTCTTAGCTATTATACTTCTATCGGCCCCTGTATCCAACAGTCCTAGGATCCTTTTACCATCTACCCTTAGTTTCATTACTGGGCATTGGTTTAAACCCAAGGCCAAAAATGTAAGGTCGGAACCTGTGGAAACAAAGCCATTCTCTCCCCTCTCTCTAGACTGGGCTGCAAATCTTCCATGATGGCTAGGCAAAGTAATCGTTGGGCTATTCGGTCCCCAGGGGAAATGGCACTAATCCCTTTCGGTGATTCTAACATGATCTTGACAACCCCTGTATAATCTGGGTCAATAACTCCTAGATGGACATGTAGTCCTTTTAAAGCTGTAGATGATCTCCCTATAAGAAACCCTAATGTGCCAAGTTCAGGGGGTCCTTTAAAATCAGTTTCTGTCAACTGGACCCCCATCCAAGGAGTTAGTATGATTCTGGCAGTAGAGAAGAGTTCCAGTCCTGTGGAGCCCTTAGTGGCTCCCCTTGGCCCCTTGAATGGAGAAGGGACGGCGGTCTCTCATGACTCTGTTCTACATCCTGATACTCGACTGCCCCATATATTTGTGGGCCCTCGGGCCGTGGACCCAGCTGTCCATTTTTTTGACCTTGTCCACCAAAACCGGAGATTAGAGGCTGCCCATTGATGTCTTTTACCAAGTAGCACTCATGAGCCCAATGGTTCCCCTTTTTGCACTTGGGGCACAGCCCTTGTTGCCTTGGGCATTGGCCACTTCCTGTACTGAATAGACTTCTCCTTTCTGGACATTGCCTTTTTAGGTGCCCCTGTTGACCACACTTAACACACACTCCTGAGCTACCTCCTTTTCTCTGCGTCATCTGCATAAGTGCAGCCGCAAGTCCAGCATTAGACAAAGATCCCCCTATTTCTCTACAGACCTTCATCCAAGCTTCAAGTCCCTTATTCTTGTAAGGAGTGATAGCGGCTCGACATTCCTTTGTGACTGTTCATAGGCCAACTGTTTAATCAAGGGCATAGCCGTATCGGGGTCGCCAAAGACTCTCCCCGCTGCTTCCACTAATCGGGCTACAAAGTCAGAGAATGTCTCCATAGGTCCTTGAAGGATCTTGATGAGGTTTCCACTCACTTCTCCCTTATTAGGTAAGGATTTCCATGTCTTTGTTTCAACTTCATTAATCTGCTGGTAAACCTGTCCTGGATTCCCTGTCTGAGCATTGGCAAAGCGTCCCTGACCCAGCAGCGTATCCCTATCCCAGGCAGCCTGGCCGTCCCCTGCTGCCAAGTTAGCGGCAGCCTGTTCATTGGCAAAGTCAATAAGAAAAGCTCTCCCGTCCAAATACTGTCCCAGACTAAGACAGGCCCGAGCAACTTTAGTCCAATCATTAGGAGTCATGAAAAGTCTGTGTAAGACCTCAACCTGAGCTATGGTAAATGAGGCCATAATTCCATACGTCCTACTGATTCCATCAGGGACTTGATCACCTTAAAGTCTAAAGGCTCATGATACCTTTGTTGAATAGCATCCACATAAACAGGATAGGCCAGATGCAGTTCTGTGAGGACTGGCTTCCACACTTCTGGGCAGAATGTTCTACCCATTTGTCACGTGCCCAATGTCTCGCCAGCAAGAACGACACGAGGCAACAGGATTCTTCTGCAAACAAGCCTTTACTGTACAGCTCCCTTGAACAGGGACAGGGGGGCCTCAAGCAGCAAGAATGCTCGGCTTCTATAGACAGCAGCTGAGGCTATGCTAAGTGTCCTTCAGGGATTGGTGGAGCATGAATTACCTTATTAGTATTGTGCTGCTCCCTCATTAGCATATTATCAGCCAACTGATACCAGGTGCAAAGCCTGCGCATGCTCAGTACCGTTGTTCACCACAGGAGGGCGCCCTGCACCCAAAACTCTACTCCCTTCCTCTACAACATTGCAGGGAGGAGGAGCTGAGAGGAACCACCCAGGAAGTTCCTCCACCATTTTAGGCTTTTTCCTTTTCTTCTTCTGAATATATTTCGTCTGTTTCATCCTCTGTATCTGTCTTTTCTGCGTCTGTCTCCTTTGTGCTTCACTGCTTTTCTGACCTCTCCTCTTGAAGCATTTCTAGGGCAGCTTGTCCCTTCTCTATATTTGCCTGAAAACATTTTTGATCCTCAAGGCAACTACACACTAAGCACCACACTGGATGGACCCCAGGTCTTAGAGTCCCCTGTTCCCAGGCAAAATCAAAGTCTTTCCCTAGTTTTCCCCAACTTGCCACAGTAAGATTATCCGAGACTGCGAACCAGGGGGCAATGACTTTGCATTCGCTCAATAAACTCTCTAAGGTGCTCCTTTTTATTTTTAGTTTCTTATGCTCAAATAGCTCTTGAAGAGCCAGAAAAATTGGATGAGACTGTGAGTTCCTCATGATAAAAATTTTCTACGCTTCTACGGCTAAATTCACCAGGCCTCTTCCTAATTTCGGTTCGCTGCTACTGAGAACTTTCTTGTTAACTACCCTGAGAATTTATAGCCACTTATTTCCCAAGGTCCTTATGGTCCTACATTACCTTGGGAATGTTCCAGCGCTGCCCTGACTGCAAGAAGTTCTGATTTCAGGAGGTCCCTATATGGGCCACCACTTGCCGAGCCCAACCATGACCAGCAAGGAAGACACGAATAGTGAAGATCTTCTTCAAGCAGTTTTACTCAGGAACCTTGATACAATCTTCTGACCCCAGGGAACCCTTGCACCACACTGGCCAATCCTATCAAGCCATGTGGGTCATGCATATACACTGTCACTATGCGGAAGCCAGCAAGCCAGGCAGGCGTAGCCAAATAAGGACAAGTTTACTACTCACCATTGGGAGGGTGGAAGGCAGAAACCAGCGCCAACTTTGAGGCCTGGCACGTCACAGCTGCCTACAGTCGCTTTTCAAGGAATTTACAATGAGAAATGGAAATACAATATTCATTAAATTAAAGGTCTGTAGGGAAATTATTAGACTTTTGGAAACAGAGAAAACCTAGAAGATTGAACTGTATGTCACAGGAATAAACCTGTGACATACAGAATAAAAATATTCTCTAGAAGAATCTCCTAAACTCCATGTTCCTAAATCTTACTACCCATGCCAAGCCCCTGTCTAAATTTCTCCACTCAGAACATGTAACCACTAGTGAAGCAGAGAGAAGTCTCCAGCTTTAGAGAGATGGAGTACATAAAGGTTTCCACTGTGTGACCGGAGACAAACCTGGAAAAGGCACTCTCGAATCTGGTCAATGTAAGGAAAGCTGTTCAGCAGGTAGGCCATGGCAGTTCTCAGTGACATCATCATTAGGCCCTCCATGAAAAATCTCTTGTAACCTGGAGAGCCCTAGCTCCTTCTGTGAGGTCCCAGTGTTGTTGTGACATTACCTGCCTCTCAGATATTTCTTCAGTACCTCTAGTGTTTACTACTTGGCCTCTAATTCAGAGTAAACAGCCATTTGGAAGTGAGAAGAAAGAGGGTAAAGAGTACAGTGATGGGGAGAAGGAAGCTGGCCTTCTGTCTTTGTATAAAAAAGGAAGAAATGCTTGGTCCATTGGAAAGCTCAGTGAGCCCTGTTTAGGGGTTGAGTGGGTTTGCTGAACAGACAACCTTTATCTGAGCCTTCAACATATGGGAATCAGGAAATGAGAGCCTCCCAGAAACATCTGAACATCCCTGCTTGTTATTTTTCCTTGAAGTCGGAGAGCTTATATCATTAATTTCTTTATTGCAAAAGCCAGGTGTTGGAAAGGCCCCAGTTGATTCTTGAGAGCTCATGGCTTTGATAATTGTTCCCAGAAAGAAAGGTCCTAAGGAAGAAGGAAAAGACAAGTATTTTGTCCTCAGCTCAGTGTAAACTCCTCCTTGCTTTGGATTCCTATAGTGCAGTTTGTGTCTGACACTGACATCTGGGAGAGAGAAGTGCTTCTAGTTGAAACTTCAGCATCTCAGTCTTTCCACTAGTATTACTATGACTACCATTCCCTGACAGTTACCTTTTGGTTTCTGAGACAATAGGTGTGATTAGCTGGCAGTTAACTTTTCTTTTTTTCTCTCATTTTTTTTTATTTTTTAGCAATTTTTATTGCTTTTTCTAATTGGATATTTTTATATTTACATTTCAAATGTTATTTCCTTTCCCAGGTTCCTGTCCATGAGATCCTTAAACAGTCCCACTAACCTTCTTCTATAACCCCCGTTACTGCACCTTGACATTCCCTTGAAATGGGAGGCAAACCTAGGGAGGAGCAAGGGCTTCTCCTTCCATTGGGGCCCAACAAGGCCATCCTCTTCTACCTATGGAGTTGGAGCCATAGGCCTGTCCATACACAGTCTTTGAATATTAGTTTAATACCAGAAAGCTCTGCTTAGATGAATTGCTGTTCTTATGGGGTTGAAAGTCCATTCAGCTCTTGTAATCTTTTCTAAACATCTACAAACATGAGGTCCATTTTCAGTTCCCTGGTTTGCCACTAGCATTCACTTCTGTATTTGACATGCTCTAGCTGTGTCTCTCATGAAAGATCTATGTCCAGTTCCTGGCAGCATGCTCTTCTTAGCTTCAACAACCCTATATAGTTTTGGTGACATACATACATATATATATATATATATATATATATATATATATATATATATATGCTTTTGGTGGCCCCTACTACTAAAAATTTTGTTGGAATATTTACATGGATTCTGTGTAACTAGGTCAAGAATATAGGATCCACAAATGACAATGCCAATAGACTCCGTCCTTTTCTTATAACCTATGGAAGTTGAGGTTTCACTGGACCTCAAGCCATTCTTCTTGCTGACCATCACCCAGAAACTGATGTTTGTCCTGAAGAAAGAATCATGGTAAAACATCCAAAAACCTCAAGTATTTCCCTGGGATCACAGGAAGGTCGATATTAGAGAACTGATATCTAATAGAACTACAGAACCATATTTTATACTCCATGTTGTCCTTTGCTTAACTGATGTCTGCTACTTTATGGATAAAATGAGGATTTGGGAGATTATCATTTGAAGGAGTTACACAATATTTACACTGTTACATTCGCTCTATATCTGGGCCCCGTTTGTAGCCATATTCATTGCAAAAAATGGAATTGGAAAAATGAAATTTTTTAGTACGCATGCAGGAACATATAAAATGTCCCCTGTGAATGAATGTACAATCAGAAAATGTAGCACAATATTCACTCAATTAAAGGTCTGTAGGGAAAATACTGGCACCTGGGAAAATGAGAACACCTAGGGAATTGAACTTTATGTCACAGGATTGGACCTGGGAATAATATGAATCTTCAGAAGAATCTCCTTCTCTCCATGTTCCTAGATCTTTTCTACGCATGCCAAGCCCCTGACTAACTTTCTCCATTCAGAGCATGTGACCACTAATGAAGCAGAGAGAAGTCTCCAGCTGTAAAGAGATGTAGTATGTAAAGGTTTCCACTGTGTCACAGGAGACATACCTGGAAAGGGAACCCTTGAATCTGGTCAATGTAAGGAAAGCTGTTCAGCAGGTAGGCTATGGCAGGTCTCAGTGACATCATCATTAGGCCCTCCATGAAAAATTTGTGTATCCTGGAGAGCCCGAGCTTTTTCTGTGATGTCACAAGTGTTGTCGTGACTGCAACTGCCTCTCAGATATTCCTTCCGTATAACTATGGTTTACTAAGTGGCCACTAATTCAGAGTAAAGAGCCATTTGGGAGGGAGAACAAATAGGATGAAGAGGTCAGAGATGGGAAGAAGAAGCTGGACATCTGTCTTGGCATAAAAGAAAAGAAGAAATAATGTGGTTCTTGGGAAAATGCCCTGGGCAGATGGCTTTAGTTATTTTGTTCTCTAGGTTCACCGAGCTCTTGGAGAAGTTGCTGAACATCCTAAAGACCTTTGGGCAAACAGTAAAGTTTCTAGATACGTCTTTTTAGATTTCGATTGTCCTGTGTTTCCCAGGAAGAGTGCTAGAGCCAGATTCATTTTTAGATGCTTTAGAAGACATGGAATTTTTCTGATATACTTTGGCTAATGGCACAATGTCTAAATGATTTTTTTTCGATGTGGACTATCCCTCAGACCTTTGGAAATATAAAAAAAGGTTTTGTATTTTTGAAGTTTAATTTTCACAAAGACAAATCACTTTGAGCATGGAGAACATTTTCTGGAGCCCTAGAGATGTGTGAAGAAATTCCCTGAAACTCTAGGGCAGACGGTGAACATGCCTTTTTGGTAGAAGGAGGAGTTTCTTGAGCATCTTGGGACAATATGGAATGTCCAATATGCCCTTGTAAAGATTGGCAAGTTTCCACAATTCCTTAGTTATTTTTGGAAAAATCCACTTCCCTTTGGACAGATGGAGAAGGTGTGGGACTCACCTGAGGAGTAGTTGTAGGTTTTAGTGTCTCTTTGGCAGCAGAAGATGGCACAAGATCCCTTTTAGCAGAAGGGGGAAACTTGAAACTGTCTTCCTTAGAGGAGAAATTTCTCAAGACTCCATCAGAAGGATCAAATCTTAACCCTGTGTTTCTAGAAACTGGATGACTGTGGTCCACTTTGGTAGAGGGAGAATGTTGACTATTTCTCCCCAGAGTGAACATGTGAAATAAATCTACTTGGGTAGATGGGGATAGTTGTAAAGCATGCTCTTCAGATGCAGTAGATCCTAAGAAATCCTTCAAAGATGAGGAAGGTCTTAATGTACCGTGTATATGTGTAGAAATCCTGACTGTGACGTCAGAAACGGGAGTAGGTATTAGAGCTACCTCTGAAGATGTGACCTCTCCTAGAGCATCATGGACTTATGTGAAAGGTCTGGGAGCCTCATGAGCAGATAAGGATGTTTTTAGATATCGTTGTATAATTGTGGAAGTTCCAAGAAAACTTTCTTCTGCTAGAGAAGTGGAAACAGACTTTCGTATAAAAGTGTCAGGTTCCCTAGCCTGCTTGATTGGCAAAACAGGTTCCAAGGCCCCTTCAGGAGATAAGGTAAAATCCAGAGCCTTTGAGGTATTTGGCAGACGTTCTGGGTCAGAATGTGTGTATAAAGAAAGACTGTCAACCCTTTGTGCATATTTGGAAGAGTGTGTAGCATCTTCTGTAGTTGGGGATGATGGCTGATCTTGGGGAGATAAGGAAGTTTCTATAGTCTCCTATTAAGTTTTCAGAGGTCATATTCATTCTTTTACACAAATGGAATCTAAGGAATCCCTTTCCTCAGATGTCGAGAATGCTACAGACACTGGTTTTTGCATATCATGTACCCCTACTCCACGTTCACATATGGCTGTATTCGTAACTTTTCTACATATGGAATATGTCCTAGAACATCTTTTATACATGTAACACATCCTCAAGCCATCTCTGTAGATGTGGCTGTGGGTAGAAGTACTTTTGTAGATGTTTCTTGTCCCACAGCCTCTTTATGAAATAGATTACTACTCAGAGAATCCAGCTCAGTTTTGGGAAATTCTAGCATCTCTGATGTATATGTGGAAAATTTGGAGACTCTCCTTTCAGGACAGAATGAGTCAGGGTCCCCTGAGGAGATAGAGGATGTTTTATCTTCTCTACACATTGTAAAGATATGGAGTCTACATGGCTCATTGACTGTGTGTTGTGAAAAACTTGGCTCTTTTGACGATGGTAGAGGATATTTGAATAATTCTCTGTTGTATACGGACATTGGAAGCCCTGGGGGACATGGTGAGGGTGCTAGATCACAATTTTTATGTGCAGAAGGCCCAAGAATCCCTTGGGTAGACTCAGAATTTTCTACCACATCTTGCATGAGTGTGGACCTCTCAAGAGCCTCTTCTGAAACTGGCAGTGGTACTTGATCTAATGGTGTACATGCAGAAAGTTTTGTCTGTTCTTGGGCTGGTATGTGTGTTATGAGATTCACTTGGGTATTTGTGACTGTGTTTTGTCACAAATATACCCTTGTACCATAGTGATGATTTAAGCCCATTTTAACAGTGGAGGGCTTTGAAGGCCCTCTTCGTTTAATAGGGAAGTTCTGAAATCCCCTTTGTCAGAAGAATCATTTTTCAAACTCATTTTACCCAAAGCAGATTGCACAAGGTGCTGTGGTTTAGATGGGGGACTTCTTTGACTGTCTATATGAGTGTACATATCTCTCTGCCCTGCTTTAGCAGCTGGCGAAGTTATTATAGTCTCGTGTGGGGAGGGGGCAGGAATGTGTGGAATATGAGAAATCACTGAGATTACCTATAATAGAAGAAGTTTTGCAGCCCTCTTTGTCTGATGGGGCCTGTTGTACGTCCCCTTTACCAGAGGGGACTTCACCAACGATTTGGAGGAGAATTGGAAAGATTTGAGAATTGTAGGACAGGGAATGAACATTTGAAACTCCTTTGAAACTCTGTGTGCCAGAGAGCTGAACACCCAGAAGAGTGGGCAATACTGGGACTCAGTGAAGGAGAGACTGCCACTTCTGACCACCTGTGCCTACATCCCTAGCCCAAGAGGAAACTGCATAGTGCCTCTGGACACATGAATATAGGAGCAGTCAAGCTGCAGGTGCCCTGCAGTACAAACTGTACCTGGATCCGGAATGGTTCTAACAGTTTTCTACACCCAAACCTCGTGTGGGGTGGGGATGTCTCAGACCATCAGAGGAGCAAAAATCCCTGAGAACTCTGCTCACATTCCTGATTCAAGAAAAAAAAATATACCTAGCTCCATCTGGGCCTCCTGTGCGTAGGGACCTAGGAGCAGTAGGGTCAGGACATTTCTGCTTGCAGCTCTCATGGAAAGGTGAAAGTCAGCCCAACAAGCAACTTTAGGCCTGAGAAAAGCGGTGAATCAAACTTTTCTGCTGGATGTGACCTGACTGGAGGACTCAGGACACGCAAAGGCGCAAAGGCAGAACTCCTCTGGGAAAAGCACTATGAGTATCTAGCTGGCTCCTGAACCTCCCTATTCCAGACCTAGAGCTCCCATTTCCTAGACGCTGTGGGAGAGAGAGCTGATCACCCAGGAGTGTGGGTAATACTGAGCATAAAAGGCACAGAGACTGCCAGTTCTGCATACCATTGCCCACATCTATGGCCCAAGACAGAACTGCATAGTGCCTCTGGACACAGGAATATAGGAGGAGTAAAGCTACAGGACCACCATGTTCCAGACTGGGCCTGGATCTGAACTGAACTGGTCAAACAGCTCCCTGTACCCATATCCTGAGGGTGGGAGAACAAGACCTTCAGAGGAGCAGACACTCCTGGGAAACCAGAGAAGTCTACTCTCTGCCCAGAGTCCTCACTCAAGAGGTAAACACCTTGTGCCTTCTGTGTCCCCTCCCCCCACAGAGAGTCCTAGGAGAGGTATGGGAATTTCCTTCTGGTTCCCGCCCACAGGGACAGCAGAAAGCCCATGAACAGGAGAAACTACATGCCTGACAGCAAAATACTCTGTTCCCATAACTGGGTAAAAGAAAACAGAAAACAGGTTTACAGCAGTCCTGACACTCGGGCCTACAGGACGGTCAAGTCACTGTGAGAAAGATAACTCCAGAGACAACCTGATGGCTAGTCAGGAACACAAGCAACAGAAATCAAGACTACTTGGGTTCATCAGAACGCAATTCTCCCATAAAACAAAGACTGGATATCTAAACACACCAGAAAAGCAAGATCTATATTTAAATTCACATTTTGTCATGAGGATGGATGATGTTAAGAAGGTCATAAATAACCCCCTTAAGAAAATACAGGACAAGAGAAAATACAGAGGTAAACAAATAAAATCCAAGAATGAGGGAACGCAAATCTACCTTAAAGTACTACTGGAAAAACAGCAAAACAGGGGAAGGGAATAAACAAAACCATCCAGGAGTTAAAAATGGAATGAGAAACAATGAAGAAAGCACAAGGATGACAACCCTGGAAATTGAAAACCTAGGAAAGAGTCCTGGAGTCACAGATGTGAGAATCACCAACATGAAAAAAGAGATAGAAGACATAATCTAAGGAGCAGAAGATTCCATACAAATCATTGACACAACTGTCAAAGATAATGTAAAATGGAAAAGCACTAGACCAAAGCATAAAGGAAATACAGGACACAATGAGAAGATCTAATCTAAGGATTACAGATATAGAAGAGAGTGAAGACTGTCAACATAAAAGGACAGTAATATCTTCAACAAAATTATAGAATAAAACCTCCCTAATCTAAAGAAAGAGATGCCCATATACATACACAAAGCCTACAGAACTCCAAATAGATTGGACCAGAAAAGGAAATCCTCCCATCACATAATAGTCAAAACACCAAATGCACAACACAAATAAAAATGTTAAAAGCAGTAAGGGAAAAGGTAAATAACATATAATGGCAAACCTATCAGAATTATACAAGAATTCTCACCAGAGACTATGAAAGTCAGAAGATCCTGGACAGATGTCATACAGACCATAAGAGAACACAAACGCCAGCCCAGGCTACTGTATGCAAGAAAACTCTCAATTAACATAGATGGAGTAACTAAGATATTCCATGACAAAAACAATTTAAATAATATCTTTCTACACATCCTGTAATACAAAGGACCTTGAAGATAAACACAGAGCTAGTGTTTCCCAAATTAAATTACTATTACTTGTCAAATAAGCTTAGTTTTATGTAGTTATAGACGGTAAAACACATACTTTTCTATATAGACAAAGCATGTGTTTCCCAGTCTTAATCTCAAATTCTTTGGCAAATTCTGTTTGTTCCAAGCGGGAAAAGTTTGTAGGAAGTTGACTTTAAAGATAAACCCATAGCATGTGTTTCAAGAAGTGAATTGCTGTTACATGGCGAATAAGCTTAGTTTTAAGTGGTTCTAGAGGGTAAAAAGCATACATTTCTATCTGGACAAAACATGCGTTTCCCATTCTGAATGTACCATTCTTTGGCGAATTCTGTTCCTTACAAGCTGGAAAAGTTTGCAGGAAGTTGACTTTGAAGATAAACACAGAGCTATTGTTTTACAAAGTAAATTGTTGTTACTTGGCAAATAAGCTTAATTTTAAGTGGTTCTGGAAGGTAAAAGGCAGACTTTTCTACATAGACAAAACATGCATTTCCCAGTCTGAATCTGTCATTCTTGGGGGAATTCTGTTCATTCCAAGGGGGAAAAGCTTGTAGGAAGTTGACTGTCAAGATAAACACACAGCTAGTGTTTTGCAAAGTGAATTGCTGTTACTTCGACAATAAGCTTACTTTTAAGTGGTCCAAGAAGGTAAAAAGCAGACTTTTCTTTATAGACAAAACATGCGTTTCCCAGTCTGAATCACACATTCTTAGGCGAATCGTGTTCCTTCCAAGCAGGAAAAGCTTGTAGGAATTTAGTTTCAAGATAAACACACAGCTAGTGTTTTACAAAGTGAATTGTTCTTACTTGGCGATTAAGCTTAGTTTTAAGTAGTTCTAGATGGTAAAAAGCATACTTTTCTATATAGACTAAAAATCCTTTTCCCAGTCTCAATCTCTCATTCTTTGGCGAATTCTGTTCTTTCCAAGTGGGAAAAGTTTGTAGGAACTTGACTTTGAAGATAAACACACAGCTAGTGATTTCAAAGTAAATGGTGTTACTTTGTGAATAAGCTTAGTTTTAATTGGTTCTAGAGGGTAAAAAGCAGACTTTTCAATATAGACAAAACATGGTTTTCCCAGTCTGAATCTCTCATTCTTTGGCTAAATTTGTTCGCTCCAAGCGGGAAAAGCTTGTAGGAAGTTGACTTTGAAGATAAACACACAGCTAGTGTTTTGCAAAGTGAATTGCTGTTACTTGGCCAATAAGCAGGGCGGTAATGGGGGGAGGATGTGGAGGGATACACCACCCCCACAAAAAGAAAAAAAAGAAATACATTTAAATAAAAATTCTATACTTACAATTAGAAAATCTTCTAGAATTTTATAAAAAACTAATGAACATTAAATATACTTACCAAAAAAAAAGAAATATGGGCAAACACGAGTATGCAATTGTACCTAAAACAAATGTACTTTTTGGATGCAGGATAAATAAATAAATAAATAAACCTGTTTTCTTATAAAAACTGATAGCCTGTATATTATAGGTGTAGGACAGTTAATGCTTAGCATTATTTCTCTTTTTGGAACTGGGGACCGAACCCAGGGCCTTGCACTTGCTAGTCAAGCGCTCTACCACTGAGTAAATCCCCAACCCCTATGGTTAGCGTTATAAATGAAGAGTATTTATGGGGCTTTTTTATTTTGTTGTTTCCACATACTTTTACTACACGGTCATTTACCATTCCTGTCCTCTTGAGAATATCCCTTATTTTCAGAATGCAGTTTCTCATTTTTAGACTAAGAATGCTGAAGAGACATGGCTTCCTGGTGATTATGCTGTGTAACGTTTCTCCTCTTGTGTTGATGTGAATGATACATTTGCTAAGTAATAAATTCTAATAAATTCTAGGCTGGTATCTGTGTTCTTTGAAACCGTGTTGTAAGGTGATCCAAGCCCTTTTATATTTTAGAATGTCCATTGAAAATTCAGGTGTTAATCTCATGTGATCAGCTTTACGTGTGACATAGTCTTTTTCCTTCACACTTTTTGTATTTTATATTTCTCTGTTCAGTTAGGCTTTGATGATGATGATGATGATTATGATGATGATGATTTTATTTTTATTATTATTTTTATTATAATGTTATGTTTATTATATTATTATTTTATTATCACTTTATTATATTATATTATTAATATTTACTGTTATTCTTGTTATTGTTTATTATTATTATTATTATTATTATTATTATTATTATTATTATTATGTGTCTACTTGATATTTTCTATGATTCTAGTACTTTAACAGGTATCTCTTAATCTGTTAAAGGCATAGAAAAATATGAAGGCTGTATGTGTGTGGCCTCCATCCATAAGCCCCCTATCCTTATATGGTTCCTCTGCCCTCTCTTCTTCAAAGGTTTTTCCCCCTCCCCAAAAAAATCCACTTGCTTCCTCCCCAGGATGACATTCTATTTACTGGAAGGTCCAGCCTTGGCATGACGAAGGGCTTCTCCCATTGTTATAAAACATGGTCATGCTTTGCTACATATGGAGCTAGATCCACCAGTCTGTCCATGTGCAGTCTTACGGAAGTGCTTTAGTCCCACAGAGTTCTGGTTTGTGACCACTGTTGTCCTTACAGGGTTGCAAGGCACTTCCGCTCCTTTAATACTTTCTCTATCTTCTCCAAAGGGGACCCTGTTCTCAGTTCAATGGTTGGCTGCAAGCATCAGCCTCGGTATTTGTCATGATCTAGACGAGCCTCTCAGGGGACAGCTCTATCAGGCTCCTGTGAGCATGCACTTGTTGGCCTCAGCAATGTTGTTTAGGTTTGGGGGCTGCATGCATGTGGGCTGCATCCCCAGGTGGTGCAGGCTCAGAATGGCTATTCCTTCAGTCTCTGCTCTAAACTTAATCTCCATATCATGTCCTATGAATATTTTTGTTTCCCCTTTTAATACAGACCATCCTCATTTGGTTCATCTTTCTTCTTGAACTTTGAGCGGTATGTGAATTGTAAGTTGGATAATTCAAGGTTTTGGGGTAGCATGTGTATGTGTGTGTGTGTGTGTGTGTGTGTGTGTGTCTGTGTGTCTGTGTGTGTGTGTGTGTGATTTGGTTGCCTCATTCAGGATGGTATTTTATAATTTCATTCATTTGCTTATGAATTTCATGATATCATTGTATTTGATTAATGAGTTGCACCCAATTACGTAGAAGAACCACATTTTCTGTACCCATTCCTGTGGTCAAATCATCTGGGTTCTTCCTAGCTTCTGACTGTCATGACTACAGCTGCTATAAACATAGTACAACGTGTGTCCTAGTTAAATGTTGAGGCATCATTTGGGAATATGCCCAGGAGTGGGATAGCTAAGTCCTCAGCATATACTATGTCCAATTATCTGAGGAAAGCCCAGAGTAATTTCCGGAATATGGTACCTCATTCCAATCCCTCCAATAATGGAGGAGTCTTCTTCTTTCTCCACATTGTGACCAGCATCTGCTGTTAACTGAATATTTGATCTTAGCCATTCTGCCTGCTCTATCTTTTGATTTGCATGATGAATAATGATGTTGAACATTTCTTTATGTATTTCTCAGCCATTCAAAATTCTTCTGCTGAAAATTATTTGTTTAGATCTGTACCCCATTTATAATAGGGTTATTTGACTTTCTGGAGTATAACTTCTTGAGTTCTTTGTACATATTGAATATTAATTCTCTTTCAGATATAGGATGGCAAAGATCTTTTTTGAAGATATTAGTTGCCATTTTGTCATAATGACAGTGTTCCTTGCCTTACAGACACTTTGGATTTTTACAAGGTCCAATCTGTCAGCTCTTCCTCGTAAAGTGTAAGCCACTGGTTTGGTGTTCTGTTCAAGAAATTTTCCCATGTTATCACATGTTCAACCTTTTCTCCACTTTTTCTTCTATTGATTTGTGTTTATCTCTTTTTTCTTGATGCCCTTAATCCACTTGGACTTCAGCTTTGTACAGCGTGATGAGAATGGATGGATTTACATTAATTTACACGCTGACATCTACGGGAACCAACACAGGTGTTTACTTGCCTGTCTCTGTACCCATACCATATAATTTTTATCACTATTGCTGGGTATTCAGCTTGAGCTTAGGGATGTTGATTTCCCCAGAATTTCTTTTATTTTGAGAATAGTTTTCACTTCCTAGTTTTTTTCTTATTCTAAATGAACTTGCATATTTCTCCTTCTAACTGTATGAATAATTTTGTTGAGATTTTCTTGGGGATTGCATTGAATCTGTAGATTGATATCGGCAAAGGGCCATTTTTACTATATCAATACTGCCAATCCATGACCATGAAAGGTCTTTCCATCTTCTCAAATTTTCTTCTATTAGAGACATGAAGTTCTCGTCATAAGGCGCTTTCACTTGCCTGGTTTGAGTTGCACGGAGGTATTTTTTGTTATTTGTGATTATTGTGAAGAGTGTCATTTCCCTAATTTCTTTCTCGGTCTGTTTATTCATGGAAGGTCACTGATCTGTTTGAGTTAATTCTATATCCAGGATTTTCCTGAAGCTGTTTATCACGTGCAGTAGTTTTCTGGTGGAAATAATGGAGTCACTTAGGTATACTATCATATCACCTGCAAATAGTGATATATTGGCCTCTTCCTTTCATATTTGTATCCTTTTGTCCTTCTTTTGTTGTCTGATTGGTCAGGCTAGTACATTGAGTACTATATTGAATAAGTAGGAAGAGAATGGATAGCCTTGTCTAGTCCCTGATTTTAGAGGGAGAGCTTCAAGTTTCTCTTCATTTAGTTTGATTTTTGGCTACTGGTTTGCTGTCCATGACTTTATTATGGTTGAGTATGGGCCTTGAATTCCTATCATTGCAAGGCTTTGGCTATGAAGGGGCGTTTTATTTTGTCAAATGCTTTCGCAGCATCTAATGAGATGAAAATGTCATTTTTTTCTTTCAGTTTGATTATCTGGTGGATTATGTTGATGGAATTCCATATTGAACTATTCTTGCATTCCTGTTATGAAGTCTCCTTGATCGTGATGGATAACCATTTTTAAGTGTTCATGGGTTTGGTTTGCAATGATGTGATTGAATATTTTTGTCAATATTCCAAAGAAAATTGGTCTGAAGTTCACTTTCTTTATTGGGTCTTTGTTTGCTTTAGGTATAAGCGTAACTGTGGCTTCATCGATGGAATTGGGTAGTTTCCTCTGTTTGTATTTTGTGGAAAATTTTGGACAATATTTGGTTCTAGGAAGTGCGGATAGAATTTTCCACTAAAATCAGTTGGTCCTGGGATCTTTTCCCAATTGGGAGCTTTTAATAATTGTTTCTAATTTTTTAGGATTCATGGTACAGTTTAGATATTTTTTCTGACCCTGACTTAACTTTGGTAACTGCTCCCTGTATAGAAAATTGATCATTTGGTCCAGATTTTTTACTTTTCTTGAATATAAATTTCAGTAATACGGTATGATGATGTTTTGAATTTGTGCAGATTCTGTTGTTTTGTCTCCCTCTCATTTCTGATTTTGTTATTTGGATACTTTCTCTGTGCCCTTTTGTCATTCATATCAGGTTTATCTACCATGTTGATTTGCCCTTGGATCCAGCTCCTGGTTTTATTGATTCTTTGTAGAGTTCTTTGTGTTTCTCCTTAGTTGATTTCAGACCTGAGTTTGATTATTTCCTGCCTTCGGCTCCTCTCGGGCAAATCTGCTTCTTTTTGCTTTTGAGCTTTTATATTTGTTGTCAAGCTGCTAATGTATGCTCTCTCCAGTTTCCCTTTGGATGCTCTCAGAGCTTTGAGTTTTCCTCTTAGCTCTCCTTTCATTGTGTCCCAGAAGTTTAGTTTGTTGTGCATTACATTTCCTAAAATTTTAAAACATTTTTAATTTTTTAATTTTTTTCTTTAGTTCTTCCTCTACCAAGTTATCACTAAGTAAAATATTGGTCAACCTCTATGAGTATTTGGGGTTCCTGACATTTTTGTTGTTATTGAAGTCCAGCCTTAGGTCATGGTAGTGTGAGAAAATGCATGGGATTATTTCACTCTTTTGTATCTGTTGATGCCTCTTTTATGACCAACTCTAAGATCAGTTTTGGAGAATGTGTCATGAGTTCCTGAGAATAAGGTATATTCTTTTGTTCTAGGATGAAATATTCTATAGATATTTCTTAAATCCATTTGGTTCAAAATCTGTTAATTTCTCTGTGTCTCCGGTTTCACTTTCCATGATCTGGCCATTGCTGAGTGTGGGTTGTTGAAGTCTCCCACGACTATTTCGTTAGCCTGAGCTTTAGTTCAGTTTCCTTTATAAGTTTAGGTGCCCTTTGATGTAGCGTATAGATATTCGGGATAGAGAATTGACCCTGGTGGAATTTTTTTCTCTGATGAAAATTAAGTGTCCATCCTTATCTTTTTTTTTTATTAATTTTGGGTGAATTAGATACTGTAATGTATCCTCCAGGATGTTTCTACAGACCATTTTCTTGGAAAATTGTTTTCTAGCCTGTTATTCTGAGATACTATCTGTCTTTGTCACTAAGCTGTGTTTCCTTAATGCAACAAAATTCTAGTTCCTCTTTATGTATGCGGTCTGTTAGTCTATGTCTTTTTTATTGGAGAATTTTGCATGGATGCTAAGAGATATTAAGGAATAGTTATTGTGGTTTTCTGTTATTATTTTTTGGTAGAGGTGGAATTATGTTTGTGTGACTCTATTTTCAGGGTTTGTTGAAAGAAGATTACTTTCTTGCTTTTTATGTTTTAGTTTTTCTCCTTGTGTTGGAGTTTCCCTTCTATTATCTTTCATAGGGCAGGATTTGGGAAAACATTCTGTGTAAATTTAGTTTATCATAAAATAACTTGGTTTCTCCACCTGCGTTGATTGAAAGTTTTTCACGGTATAGTATCCTGGGCTGGCATTTATTTTCTCTTAGGGTTTTATAAAATCCACTCTGGATCTGACTTTCATAGTCTCTGGTGAGAAGTCTGGTGTAATACTTATAGGTATGCCTATATATGATACTTGACTTTTTGGATTACTGATTTTAATATTCTTTCTTTGTTTCTGCATTTGGTGTTTTGACCCTTATGTGAAGGGAGAAATTTCTTTTTTGTCCAATCTATTTGGAGAAATGTAAGATATTTTTATTATTATAGGCATTTCTCCCTTTAGGTTAGGGAAGTTTTCTCCTATAATTTGAAATGTGTCTGGGCTTTATCTTTGACTTAGGAGTATATTTTAGTCCTTTAGATCTCTCTCTCTCTCTATCTCTATCTCTATCTCTCTCTCTCTCTCTCTCTCTCTCTCTCTCTCTCTCTCTCTGTGTGTGTGTGTGTGTGTGTGTGTGTTCATGTGTTGGGTCATAGCAGGAAACAGGGTGGATAGCTGGATTTCAAGAATCTCTGAAATTTGAGTATTTTCCTGAGCTTCTGGGTAGAGATATGGCTGTGTGGGTCTGTTTGGTATCTGATCTTTTAAATAGAGAAGGGCTTACATTGGGAGGGCCCATCCCAAGCAAAATGGACAAAACCACATGGTTTCCCTCATTTTGGGGGCCCTAAAATTCTTTAAAGATTCATTGTGCTCATAGGAAATGGGAGAAGCAGGTCTGGGGCTGGAAGGGGGTTAAACATAGACCTTGCTGGATGCAGAGGAAGAGGTGCTGCTCCTCTGTTAGCCAGGAGACTGGCCAGGACAGCATCAAGTTAACAGGCAAACCATGTTGTCATCACTTGGGGGAACCATGGTGAATTAGGATGAAAAGCATCTCTCCTGTCCTAAGCCAGATTCCCCAGGGCCTCTGGGCCATCTCAGACACTGACTAACAAAGACATCAATATCAGAGCTGAGAGATCCACATGTGAACCTAGTCACATTCATCAGTTTCCCCTCTGGAAGAAACAGATCAATTACAGTCAGGACCAGCTTAGGCACAGCCTAAGTTCCAGCTGCCTTTTCCAGCGCCACCACCAGCCTTGTTAGTGAATGTGATCTGGCACTGATGAGTGGGCTGCATTCTTGGGTTATGGTTATTCTAATACAACCACTATAGGGAACATCTGTTGCTGGACATAGCACCGTAGGCATGGCCATGCCTGGTTGGTTTCTATTAATATCACTCATAAATCACAGGCTTAAGTGGATGGAGGGGTAAAAGGGTTTGTGGCTGTGGGACCACTTCACTACTGGGGACTTGGCAGGACTTGGTCTACCCTGGACTTTCTCCAGGATCCTCCCATTATTCCCTTTCCAATTGAGGTGTTAAATCACAGAGAGAATGGGTCCAGGTGGTATCCTGGAGACCTTGGCTCTGACATCACGGAAACATCATGTGATCAGGCTGAATTAGCACACACTCGATGTTCTCATGCTCTTCTTCAAGCCAGTGACCCTTGCACTGAACCCCATGATTATTGATTAGTGAGTGAATGTAAGACTGAAAGGGGGTGGGGCTGCAGTATTGCCCTGTACAGGGCAGCCGGATGTCTTCCTGTAGGCAGAGCCCACATCGGAATGACTGCGGCTCCAGACAGAGTGCCCAGGGCTGAGAATTTAAATTATGATCCTTGAATCCCTAACGTAATGAGCCATCTCCCAGCCCCTGGTGTTTTGTCTGATGGGTCTGCAAGTTGCATGTTTAATATGTAAGGAATGGGAACCATGAGGAATGGGAAAAAGAGAGTGTTTGTCTCCTCTGCCCACCCTCTCTGCTCCCAGGGAGGTTGTGGCAATGGCAGGCTGCCCTCATCTTCTCAGTGAACTGGACTTCGAGGATGTTCTCAGGACCTTGGGGAGGGCCAGAGACGCTGCTTCGTTCTGCAGGATGTTTCTGACTCTTGAAGGTTCTGGATGAATTCCAGGTGAATGGATACCTTTACCTCACAGAGAGGGAAATCAAGAGGCTCGATTATTGCACCAGCATCTGGGGTCTGTGGGACCCGTGGGGAGGGCTCTGTCCTTTGTCAGCATTGGTGGGGACACTGGATACTGCAGTCACAGCCTGAGCAGTTCCTGTCCCACTCAGGGTCCTCCATTCAGGAAAAGCTGGATCCCCTACTAAACCACAGGGGGAAATCAGTGAGTTTATTACACAGAGAAGGTGACTGTCACTGTTTCTGATTTGAACACGGGCATTTAGAGAGAGCTTTATACACAATTCTGTGGCTTTTCAGGCACCATTGTTCAAAAGATATAATTTACAGCAAGGTTGAAGGATAAAGTGAAGTTTAAAAATTAGGTAAAATATAGTGATTGAATGTACTTGTTTTAATTTAATTTTTTTTAGATTTATTTTGTTATTTTATATGTACTTGCACCTATGTGTTTGTGCTATATGCATATGGTACCCTTAGAGATCAGAAGAGGGTGTGTGATCCATTCGAACTGGACTAATGGATGGTTGTGAGCTGCCACGTGGGTGCTGGGAATGGAACTCGGGTCTTCTGCAAGAGCAGCCATTGCTCTTTAGGACTGACCCATCTCTCTAGCCCATCACTTGTTTCTCTTAGGGGATTTTCTTTTGCAAATAAAGTTCCAAGATGGTTTTATAGTTACATCGTTTGGGTGTAGGGATGAGAGTGGATTAGTCACAGCATGAAACCAGAGGCCATATACTTCCTGACCCTCAGTAAGGACAGTTTCAATTGTGTGTGTGTGTGTGCACGCGCACACACACACACACACACACACACACACACACACATGCATGCACGCGCATGCATATTGTTTACAGATTCCCTTGGAGGCCAGAAGAGGACCTCAGGTTCCCAGAGCTGATTTACAGGCAGCTGTGAGCTGCTTAAGTGGATCCTAAGAACAGAATTTGTGTTCCCTGCGAGTTTGGAACATGCTCTTAACTGATGGGCTATCTCTTCAGGCCCATGTGTTTCTCAGCCTCGACTGAGATATCTTTAGGAAAACGTGCACTATCTCTGCAGGCAGCCTTGGCTGGGTCGGTTGTGTTGATGTTTCTGGTGCTCAGCCATCAGGAGACAAAGGCTAGACCCCAGAAGATAGCTTCTCTCCATTTTAGCGTCGCCCTTAACTCTCCAGTTCCTCTATCCTGTCTTGTTCGAACCACAAGCACAATGCTGCTTCCTCCAGGACACTGGAGGTGTGTTCTCGTCGGTTGAGCAAGGACGTGAGTCTATGAATAAAGGTCAGCATGACTCAGTGCCTTTTGCTCTACTATCTATGAAACGTTTTGCCTAGAATTATGGCCAGGGCTGGTTCAGGTGTGTAAATTAGAGACAGCCTCACAGTCTCTTGTGTTGAGCCTCTTTTATAACCTCAGAGGCTCTCTGGGCATCCTGTCACCAACCACACCACCTTTACCCCTGAAAGGATGGCTGAACACAGGCTTTGGGGCCGAGATACTTCTGCAAGCTGTGAGACTGTGGAGTCAAACTGCTGTCCTGTCCTAAGCTTCCCTGATTCTGTCACATGCAGCTCTTCAGCTTGACATCATAAACTGGAGGGGAAGAGAGCTTGGAGCTCATTACCATGGGTGTCTTGGAAAGTTTGGGGGTGAGTTGTGCATTAATAAAGCCTCATTTGAATAATGAGCTTATGCTATTTATTTTCTTGGAGAGCTGCTCTGAGGGAAGCAGAGAGGCTTCTCCTATAGGAAGCCTGGTGGCCCATGGGCCCGAGGTCCATCACTTGGGGGAAGGAGGGGGATGCAAGAATGCTATTTTAAAATCTCTGTTATTGAAGGAAACACCCGGAACTGGAACATTGTGGGGCGGTTTGTCAGCTGTTTCTGTGAGAAAAGGCCTGGGATCAGCCAACATCTTCTCCTGTCTTTCAACGCTGCTCTCTGCCGTGCATAGGAGATGGTCTAAAATCTGCCCATCTCATCTCCCCAAACCATGTGCTCTTCTTCATTTTTTATGGGAATGAGTAGAATGGTGGTCAACTTGGGATCATGTGGCTACCTTAGTGGTCATGAGGGGGACTCCACAGGAAGAGAGGTGTTCTCACACCAAACACCCAGATCTGCCTGATCTTGCCCTGGGTGCTTAAAAAGGATGGCATCTCTGCACCAAAAAGCAATGATTCCTCTGTACATATGGATATTTAAATCTGATCCGGGCTCATGATCTAGTCTAGGTAAAACAAGCATCCTATGTGCCTTTTCTCTGTGATTTTTTTTTTTTTTTTTTTTGCAATTGGCTGGGCAAAGTGAAATCATCTCTCATGTGGTACAGGAAGAAACGAGCCAGATTCCTTCAGCTCTGTAATTAAATCACATACCTTCATGCCTTTGGCTGCACCCAGCAATCTTCCTTCCCAGAACTACTTGCCCATCAGTCTAAGCCAGAGTTCAGAGCCATAAACAAAAGTACAGAAGGCACAAGCCTGATTCTGCTGACTGTGCGGCTCAAGAACTCACACATGCAGGCACTTACGAGGCTGCACACTGAAGCTGCACACACTTAACATTATGATATTGCAGAGGATGGGAGGGTCTGTGCACACATGCCAATTTCATACTTCAGGGAGCTACAAGACTTCATGTTCTTGGGGTTTTGGAGCCACCCAGACCCAACGAATGTTCTTCACGCAAACATCATGAGTCTTTAAGCAAGACTTTAAAACAACGGTGCAATTATCATATATGTGAAGAGACCCTGTGGTGGTTTGAATGTGCACTGCCCAGGAAATTGCACTATTAGGAGGTTGGCCTTCTTGGAGGAGGTGTGTCCCTGTGGGGGTGAGTTCTTGAAATCCTTCTCACAGCCATGTGGGAGACAGTCTGCTCCTGGCTTCTTTTAGATGAAGATGTAGAACTCTCAGCTCCTTCTCCAGCACCATGTCTGTCTGCACACTGCCATGCCCTCTGCCTTGATGATCATGGACTGACCCTCTAAACCTGTAAGCCAGCCTCGATTACATGTTGTCCTTGGTCATGGTGTCTCTTCTCCACAGTGGAAACCTAACTAAGACCCCAGACTGGATAGTTAATGGGATTGCTCAAATGTCCTTGGCACCATCACTCTTTTATCTTCTGCAATGTCCCATCCCAATCTCTCTCCAGTCCAGGGTGTACGTCCAGTCTTGGTTCTCACAGGACTCCCATATACAAGGCACTTTCCCTCAGAGTCTCCTAGTGTCTACAATACCACCAGCCATGCCATCCTCTTCATTGATAGGGTGAAGTCTATTCCCGAGGACGGACACCAAGTCTCCCATGTGGTTTTGTAGAGTAGCAAAGCATCTCCAGGGACAGGGCACAGATTCTGGGGCTTATAGAGATGGCTCAGCCATGAAGAACACGTGTTACTCTTGCAGAGGACCCAGGTTCTATTCCCAGCATCCATATGATGGCTCACAGTTGAACTGTTAGCCAGTTTCAGGAGATCTAATGCCCTCTCTTGGCCACTTCAGACATCAGGCAGGCACGTGGTGCACACAGTTCCATGTAGCCAGAACATTCACACATTCAATAATATAAACACATCTGATTTTTAAAAGGAATGAGCTTTGGAATATGTGTGATGCTGAGCATGTATCCCAACAGCTCTCTTTCAAGGGGAGGAGGGACACCAGGAGTTTGGAACCCGGTGGCTATAGGTGAGAAAGGACCGTATGGTCATGTCAGTATAATGCCTCCCGGTTTGGAAGTGCTCATCTCATGGATATGATGGTGCCCATGAGGCAGAGGTCTCAGCACTGAGAATGGGAATAGTCAGCACTGGGGGAAGGCGGCAGGTGAATGACTACGTCTTTCTTCAAATAAAATGAAAGAGGTTCTTTTCCCCATGTTTTCTGTCATCATAGAGTTCTAAAATCCCCTGTGGTCCAGAAGAACTTAATTTGAAAGTCATTACAATGGAGATGGGGGTTGAGCTGACAGTTCAGTAAGGAAATATTTGATGAGCCAAGAAAAAAGTGTGAAATTTAACATTATGAACACGATTAATGAGCAGGGTGGTTGCAAAAATTCATAAAAGAAAATAACAACACAACACGCAGGCGCTGGTCTCTGTTGGCTCCTCAGGCTGCTGACTGTGTGTCCTGATTTGTCTGCGTTAAATTGTTGAGGCTCTAGGCTTGCCCACATGGCTGATGTCTCTCATCTGAACTTGACAGGATAACTTTATGTTTTTTTTGTACACACATTCCTAATGCCATAATCACGTTAGCTGAAGTGGGCTCGGGGGTTTGCCAGCCAGTCAGGGATGAAGAGGCTTAATATGTTTCTTCTTTAAAAACAACAACAAAAACAACAACAGCAGAAGCAACAACAACACCCCAAAACAAACAAACAAAAAACTAACAAGTATGTATTTATTTTTTAAAACCACAACAACTTCATATTCACCAGAAAAGGAAACTGGAATTTATGTTGTCTGGTGGGTACTTGTTCCTCTCTCTAGAGTGCTATTGTATTAGGGTTTCCAGAGAAACAGAAATGGCAGAATGAATCCACATTGTCTTAGTTAGATTTCCATTGCTGTGTACAGACACCATAGCCAAGGTAACTCTATTTTATTTTAAGGCTTGTTTTATTTTAATGACTGATCATGTGAGGCCACAGTGAGGTCACTATGCACAGACGAGAAGGAAAATTTATTTCTTGGTCTCTTCCGCCTTGGACAGAGTCTTGATTATCTTCCCCTTCTTGACCTGGAGGTGCTCCTCTCACAAGTTTTTGTGCGTCCTTGGACTTAGAACTTCGAACATCACCCTGGTCAGCCAGTAGTTTCTTGCAGGCCTCGTCTGCCTTTGGTTTGTGGTTCTGCTCCATAAGAATCCATTGGTTTTTGGATACATTCCTTTTGACCTTCAGGTACAGGCTATGACACATATGGCATTCAATCTTTTTAGATTCGCAGTATCTCCTGAGAAGCCGGTGCAGGATGCTCATCCTTCTCATCCAGGTCACCCTCTCAGGCACCCAAATATTGGCAGTGCCCCTTCCCTTCCCTATGACCATATGCCTGCCCTTCAAGGTGTGTTTCTGGCAGCGAGTCTGAGGATGGACAGTTACAGGCTTCCAGATGATCAGGCCATCTTAAATCAGCTTCGTGATCAGCTGATGGGAGTTGGCATTGGCGATTTTATTGGTCTCATTGGGGTCCAACTGGACCTTCTTTTTACCACAGTGGAGGACAGTAGAGGCAAGACACTTCTGTAGACTGAGTATGCTCATGGCTGCAGACGCAGCAGCCAAGGTAACTCTTACAAAGGAAAAGGTTCCATTGCAGCTGGCTTACAGTTTCAGAGGTTCAGTCCATTGTCATCATGGCAGGAATCATGGGAGCATCCAGGCAGACTTGGTGCTGGAGGAGCCCAAAGTTCTTGATGCACAGACAGCAGAAAGGGATTGTCTGTACCACTGAGCATAGTTTGAGCATATACAAATCTCAATGCATAGCCACCACAGTGGCACACTTCCTCCACCAAAGTCACACCTACTCCAACAAGGCCACACCCACTCCAACAAGGCCACACTTACTCCAACGAGGCCACACCAAATCCAACAAGGCCACACCCAATCCAACAATGCCACACCCAATCCAACAGGCCACACCCACTCCAAAAAGGCCACAACCAATCCAAAAAGGCCACACCCAATCCAAAAATGCCACACCCACTCCAACAAGGCAACACCCACTCCAACAAGGCCACACCTACTCCAACAAGGCCACACCTACTCCAAAAAGGCCTCACCTACTCCAACAAGGTCACACCCACTCCAAGAATGCCACACCTACTCCAACAAGGCCACACCAACTCCAGCAAGTCCACACCTATTCCAACAAGGCCACACCCACTCCAACAAGGCCACACCCACTCCAACAAGGCCACACCTACTCCAGCAAGGCCACACCTACTCCAACAAGGCCACACCTACTCCAACAAGGCCACACCTACTCCAACAAGGCCACACCTGCTCCAACAAGGCCACACCTACTCCTACAAGGCCACACCAACTCCAACAAGGCCACACCTTCTCCAACAAGGCCACACCCTCCCAACAAGGCCACACCTACTCCAACAAGGCCACACCTACTCCAACAAGGCCTCACCTACTCCAACAAGGCCACACCTTCTCCAACAAGGCCACACCAAATCCAACAAGGCCACACCTTCTTCAACAAGGCCACACCCTCTCCAACAAGGCCACACCTACTCCAAAAAGGCCACACCCACTCCCACAAGGCCACACCCACTCCAACAAGGCCACACCTGCTCCAACAAGGCCACACCTACTCCTACAAGGCCACACCAACTCCAACAAGGCCATACCTACTCCAACAAGGCCACACCCTCCCAACAAGGCCACACCTACTGCAACAAGGCCACACCTACTCCAACAAGGCCTCACCTTCTCCAACAAGGCCACACCTTCTTCAACAAGGCCACACCCAATCCAACCAGGCCACACCCAATCCAACCAGGCCACACCTACTCCAACAATGCCACACCCAATCCAACAAGGCCACACCTACTCCAACAAGGCCACACCTACTCCAACAAGGTCACACCTACTCCAACAAGCTCACAGCTACACCAACAAGGCCACACCTACTCCAACAAGGCCACACCTACTCCAACAAGGTCACAGCTACTCCAACAAGGCCACATCTACTCCAACAAGGCCACACCTACTCCAACAAGGCCACACCTCCTAATAGTATCACTCCTCATGGGTCAAGCATTCAAACACATGAGTCTATGGTGGCCTACTCCTATTCAAACCACCAAACACATCAAAAGGTAATTTGGCTTAAGGACACTGGATAATCTAACAATGGCTGTCTCATGCAAGGGTCCTGAGAACCGCATTGGCTGCTCAGTCTATGATGTTTGATGCCTCAGCCATCTTAACCTGGTACTGAAGGCATGTGAGTTTCCTGGAGGCGTTGGTCTTCAGTCTACAATGAGATATCAGAGAAGGTGGTTGGAATATTAGCAAACGAATGCAGCAGCCACAGGAGAGATGAACTTGCCAGTGAGAGTGAAGGCAGGCAGACAAAAATCAAAGCCTCCTTCTGTCACATTCTTAAATCTGGGTTGCCACCAGAAGGTCCCACCCAATCTTAGGGCAATCTTCCTGATTAAAATAACCTGATCAAGAAAATCCCTCAAAAAAGTGGCCAGATGCGTGCATTTTAATTGAGTAGAGACCACTCAAGTCAGCAACCAAGATTAGTAATCATGTCTGCCAACTCTCTCATACAATTTATTTTTCTTGTTTGGTTTATATTTTGGGCCTGAGATTAACCAAGCCGTGCCTCTCATATTGCTTAGCCTTGAAGCATTCATCTGCATTCTGTTCTCACTAGAAATCATGAAGCACATTGTATGTTCACCCCTTTCCTGGCTGATCCCTGCCTCAACCAGGAACCAGCCAGCTTGCTTTCTCTCCAGTCTCAGAGACTGATTGGCTGATAACGAGGCTTCAAGTCCAGGATTAGAGCCTGGCAAATTTACTGAAGCCTGCTACCTGGCTTATAGATGGTGCATACTGCCTATATCTTCCTGGGCTGAGAAGGTCCAGCAAGCTCTCTGGGGGTTCTTTTTAAACATAGGTGCACCAATAATACAGAGGAGGAGTCCATCTTTATGACTGAGGTCACACCCTCCAAAGTGCTGCTTCCCAATGATGTCATCTTTGGTGACATCTTCCTAGGGTTGGGATAGGAGAGACATTTAGATCACAGCAACCTCTACCGATGGAGAAGGCTCTCCTCCAGCTTGCACCGGCATCATCAGGCTTCTGTGTGGAGGCAGCACTGGCAATGTGAGTCCCAAGAATGTCCCTGTTATGTCTCCTTGGCCCTAATGTCCCCTGTACCATGACCCTCACCCTGCAACAGCTGCCCTTGTGTGCACCAGAGCTCAGCTTCCCTGATGTCAGGCACCTGGGATCTACCTCTATCTCCTTTAAAACACATTTGTTAGCTAAAGGATATGGGGCAGCAGGTAAACTGCTTGCAGTACATGCATGGAGACCTGAGCTTGGATCCCCGGAGCCAACTAACAAGTCTAAGGTGGTAGCATGCACTCTGACCCGGAATCAGGGAGAGAGAGACCAGGCGACAGCTGAAGTTCACTGGCCACCCCAAAGTCAATTTTTTACTTAGGGTTATACTGCTAGGAATGGACACCATAACCAAGGTAACTCTTATAAGGACAACATTTAACTGGGGTTGGCTTACAGGTTCAGAGGTTCAGTCTATTACCATCAACGTGTGAACATGGCAGCATCCAGGCAGGCACAGTGCAGGAGGAGCTGAGAGTTCTACATCTTCATCTGAAGTCTGCTAGGAGAATACTGGCTTTCAGGTATCTAGGATGAGGGTCTTAAAGCCCACACCCACAGTAACACACTCACTTCAACAAGGCCACATCCACTCCAACAGGGCCATACCCTCTAAAGCTGCCTCTCCCTGGGCTGAACATACACGCACACACACACACATGCAGGCAAACAGGCATGCACGCACCCAATCCATCACAGGCATCAGTTCCCAGAACCCAGTGAGAAAAGCCTACCTCAAAAACCAAGACAGGCACTGGCAAGATAGCTCAGTATGCAAGGGCACTTTCCACCAAGCCTGAGGATCTGAGTTCAATCCCCAAGACTCACCAGGTGGAAGATGTGACTGAATCCTACAACATGTTCCTTGGTCTCTACACATGTGTTGTAGCATGTATGTGTTTCCACTGACTAAGAAAAACTATTTCAAAGAGGAATGACACCCAAAATTGTCCTCTGACATCTACATGCATGCACATACAGATGTCACGAGTGTACACACACACACACACACACACACACACACACACACACACCACTTGTCTTGGAGACAGTCTCATGTAGATGTTTTTAAAGATAATACAGGTCTTAGTGCAATTCTTGTTCTAGTGTCCAAAGAGAGAGACATCTCTAATAGGGTCGGGTATGCACAAGGTTTCCCATCTAAAGAAATAGAAAACGGGAATGTTATGTTTCCCAATTTCTGGGTGAAAAATCAATGAATTCTGCTCTTTGACCTTGCACGTTCCTGCTTATCTTCAGAAGTGATAGCCAGACATTGCTGTCACCTGGTCAATTGGAAGTGCCAATATGATATTGGGCTGGGACAGGGATGAGAGACATTATGGTCCTGGTCCACACACAAACCCACAGCTGTAGGGAGCTGTTCCCCGCTTCATTTAGCGTAGTAGGGACAGCATCAGAGGGAAAAGGGATTATGCCTCTTAAATAAGAAACAAGCTTATGCAGTTTCATAGGAGATAAACTGACACAAGCTTGGGTTTCTGTTGATTCTTGTCTTGAGTGAGTGAAGACATAGTTTTCAGCTTTTCCTAATAGGCTCTGGGTTTCCTTTTAACATTCTCATCTCAATGCTCTGAAATCCCACTCTTTGTGTGTAATCCTCTTATGGTGCTTGAATCACTCTGGTCAGTCCATTAGACCTAATAGTTACTTAATGTTTCCTTTTCAAACACACTGCTTGGGATGAGGAGACAGCTTGGGGTGGAGCCTGAGGAACTGGACACAAGGTAAAAACTAAACATGGGTTTACGTTCTTGGACCAAGACTTGGAGAATTCCTGGGATTTACTGCCAGACCTTCTGGCCAATACTGGTTAGATTCAGGCCACAGAGAGACACTGGGTCAAAAACAAGGTAAATTGTTCCTCTGACCTGCATGTCACACACATGAGCACATACACGCATACCACATATGCATATATGCATGCACACAAATGGGAAATTATGTTTTTAAACATCCATGCATGTAACGAATTTTCCTCAGAAAACCCCCAGAGCACTTTTTTAAAGAGGACATAGTTGCAAAAACAGATCCAAGGGAAAAAAAGTTGTAATGGAGAAGAGTCTGACACCCCTTCATTATATGGGGATACATGTAGACTTAGATTTTTTTCAAACCTACTTTAATAAGGGTTCTCAAATGCTTAGAGCCCCCTTCTGGCCCACTGTCCAAAGGTAGAGGAGAAAAGGTGATAAATAGGGCAAGTGGATGTGGACCTGTTTAGAAGTAGTTCTTTGGGGCAAATCCCATCTGAGCTGTCAGGACACCTGCAGTCCAGTCCAGTAGTGTCAGGATACCAATAGTCCAGTTGAAAAAAAAATGTCACCAAACACAAGTCAGCACTGGTAGCACAATCTACCGAAACAGTCAGGCCTCCACCAAACTGGCAGTAGTCAGCAGGAGTGACCAGAACCAGCTGGAACACCAGCAGCTCTTTCCACACCTCAATAAATTGAAGGTCAGTGAGAATCGAGACCAAGGAGGGATTGCAGGGCAAACAAGGCAAGCACCTCATCAGTGTCTACTGAGTCACACTCGTATCTCTCCCAATATCATGTGACTCGCCTTATCAAAACCCCACATGAGTCTGCATCACAGGACAACCAGAAATTTCCACTTCAGACACCAGAGTGTGAGGAACGAGAGAGAGACTGAGACATATGGAACAAACAAGGATATCCCCTTGAATTGTACCATGTCCCCAAATTACTGGGAAGGGAAGATACCTCTTTGCTGAGCTGCTAAATTCTATTTAAATCACAGTGGAATCCAACTGGCCGGTTTCCTAAAATTGTCTGTGTTGTCACCTGATACACACGCCTTATACTTTGTGGCTGACGATGGACCTTCATTCAATAGCTCTAGCCGTCCTTTTGCTACTTTGTAGGTTCTCCTTTCTTTCACATTCAACCCCCTAACACTAGACAGGAGAGAAAAGAGGAGAGAGGGGAAGGGGTTCTATCACCATTAGACGACCTCCTGTTGATTAGGGGCATCGAGTTCCTTGGGGGGAAAGTTTGATCTTCATTCTCAGGATGTTTAATTTCTTCTTTGGGCATGACTATTTAACAAACGGCAACAAACAGCAGCCCAGCTCTGGGGCTCTAGCATTTATATGTTCTCTGAAAAGTCTCCAGCATCCCAAATGTTACTCACTTGCAAAATCTATCTGCTGCTGGCAAAATCACGCCCTTGCCAGAGCACGAGGCAAATCATAGTCAGCTACTGTTGACAATCGGAAGCAACCCCATACCCCACAGCCTGGATTAAAACAAAAACATTCTCTTATCATATTTCTATGTTTTTAAATACACCAAAATTCTCACTGCAAATAGCCAGTTTCATTTGGATATTAGTATAACTGACTTTCTATCCTTTAATCCATGGAGGGCATCCTGATTAGCTTGAATCAGTCACACTAGCTTTGTTCTTTGCATGTCACTGGTGTTGAGGTGCATCAGAAGACTCACTGAGACACACCAAAAATCTTCTGAGCAAAGATTTTTTTCTGTCTGTCATAAATAGGGAGCTATCCAAGACAGTTTCATCTCTCTTCCTCTTCCTCCCATCCAGGCTTGGAGTTCTGCTGTGGAGGAGTGTGATGTGTTCTCTGGGGATGCAGCCGCCATCTTGTGACTACATTATAGCCAATCACTGAGGGCAGTAGGATGAGAAAGATGGATGAGCCAAGAGTCCTATGGGATGGCTGGGCTGGTGAACTGATGCTGTGTGTGCTTTGGTGTATCTTCCCAAGTCAACCACACCCTTGGGATTAAGGGATACTGATTGGTTTTATATTACTGTGACCAGACACATTCCCAGCAGATATATTTATTGTGTTTGCCTTCTCAGGCCAGAATTATTGTCAGCCTCATTTGAACTCACCTTCTGTCCTATCGCAAGCCCACTTTGCCAGCCCCTCCCCAGGCCCTCCTTAGGAATTAGCAACCACACACTCAAATAAGGGCCAATGTCCCATGAGGTGGATGTGATACAACAATTAAAACACAGACACCAGGAAGGACAATGGAATATTATTAAAATGTTTCTGCCCAAAGAAGAGTGAAGTTAATATAATTTTAAAGTTACATTCTTTTATCGCCCCTCTCCCCGTTAAATGTTTGATAACTATCTGCTAAATATCTGACCTTTCTCAGGACCACAAATCACAGATGATATCCACCCCTCCCTTCTTCATGATTACTGTGGGTGTTAAGTTATACTTCATGGACTAAAGGTATTTCATTATTTTGTGCAGCATAAGGCAGATGAGGTTTCTTCCAGAAACTTCACATTTTACAAATGCAAAATGCCGCCCTATTGAGAAACAATGCAAAATCCTTCATAGCTCACATGGCTTCCTGTCTTCTGATTAGAAATTTAAACCACATCACATTGTCATGGAAGGAAGGTGGGCCTTAAAGAGAGACTGTGGTCTGACAGAGGAATGGCTTCAAAGGTTCTGAGGTGGGGTTCTCGGGCTAAGGAGCTGGCTTAGCCAGTAAAGTGTTTGCATTGAAAGTATGAGTGTCTGAGTTCGGTCCCTAGAACCCACGTTAAAAAATAAAAGTCAGACATGGTGGCCTGGAGTCCTGGTACCAGAGAGGTGGACAGATGCATCCCCGAAGTTCTCTGGTCCACCAGCCTGACTGGTATGTTTGGGGTGTAAGTGTGAGAGTTTGTTGCAAGAACACAAAGCAAGGCAGGGTGGAACTGTCTTAGTTCCTTCTCTTTGCTCTGATGAAATACTGTGTGAACTATCTCAGGGAGGAAAGGGTTGACTTCAGCTTGATCAGTCCCATCAGGAAGAAAGTCATGGCAGGAACTCAAGGCAGAGACTTGAAGGCAGCAGCTGAAGCAGAGGCCGTGGAGGAACAACCGTGTACTGGCTTGTTGCTCATTGCTTGGTCACAGTGCTTTCTTCTGTAACCAGGACCGCCCACCCAGAGGTGGCGCCATCCACAGTGGGCCTCCACACACCAGTTATTATTCCAAAAGGTGCCTCACAGATCTGTCCACAGGCAAATGCAATGAAGGCAAATGCTCTGCTGAGGTCCCGTGTAGTAAAATAATAACAATAACAATAACAACAACAACAACAACAACAAGAACAATAATAATAATAATAATAATAATAATAATAATAATAATAATAATAATAATAAATCCCGACGCGGGGTTACTCACCTCAATGGTTTCTGTTCCCGAATGAAAGAAACACCCCCAGCCTCTATATCTAAAGCAGCCCATAGCTGGGCAGCTGCCTACCCTCCATGCTGTTAGAATCCCCCTCCCAGCAATAACTCCATGTTACTATTTACTAATTTCTATGCTTCATCTTGGCTGTTCTTGAATCCAAGGTGCAGGCCTCTGGGCCATGATCTATTAGCCCTTTTATACGGCAGCTCTGCCCTTCTGCATGTTATTTCCCTTCCATGGCAGCCTCTGTCTCCCCTCCTCCATACTCCCCTAAGGCATGGGGACCTCTCTGTCCTGCTTGCTCCAGAACCCAAGCCTGGGAACCCTAAATCCCACCTCTCTCTCTCTCTCTTTCTCTCTCTCTCTCTCTCTCTCTCTCTCTCTCTCTCTCTGTGTGTGTGTGTGTGTGTGTGTGTGTGTGTGTGTGTGTGTGTCTCTGTCTGTCTGTCTCTCTCTCTCCTTCCCAGCTATTGGCGGCTAGCATCTTTATTCACCAATCAGAATTAACTGCGGGCATGTTCCCAGAAGCTATGTGCAGACTTTCTCCTGCAAACTAATTTGGGGAACCCAATTAGTATTAGAAAACAAGCAGCTACAGTCTCCTCTTCCCAGGTGTGTCAACTTGACCACTGAAGGGAGTTGAGCCAGAGACTGAGGAAGACAGCTAAGGTTGTCCTCTGACCTCCCATGCTTATGCTTATGCAATGACACACACGTATGTATTCATTTATTTAATTCCAGAGCAGGATATTGGCGTAGAAGGCAGGGAGAGTGGATCTGGGGACAAGTAGATAAAAGAGAAACAGGTATTTGTAATCACCACAGAGAGCTCCCCTCTTTCCTCTCAGAACAAAGGAGAGGACAGCCAGAGTGTCCTCTGCCTGACTCTGTAGGGGCTTCTCAAGGGCAAACTCCAAACCTGCAGTGTTTCCCCCCAAGTCTTTGTTCCATGATGGGGCAGTGTGCATTAAGTTGAAAACAAAAACAAAAACAAAAACAAAACAACAAAACTCACCCAAATAGGTCTAAATGTACCAAGAAAGATTAAAACCATCTTGTTTAACAAGAGACACCTGTTTATTCCTGTTTGATGAACAGGTATTTCTCCAATAGTTAGGATTTTTTAAAATTATTATTAAACAAAGTAAAGATAGAGGAGAAAAGATGAGAACGAGACAAGAAGCGGTTGCTGGTTCTCAGGGGAAACGCTAGGTAGAATCAGGCATATTTTAATTCTGAGAAAGCTCAGGTTTGACCATGCGGGCTGTGTGATATTTCATGGTTTCTCGTGAACTCATCTGAACTTTGGTTTTGCATACGTGCACTGAGGCACCCTTCTGTCTTGGACCGGGTGGTGTTTTGCATGCCCAGGGTGCCCTTCATTCAACAGACAGATACACTCAGAATTCTGTCAGGTGCTAAGCACAGGTTGGTGATAGGCCCACATGGTCCTCTCTTTGGTGAGCATGAGAGAGAACGGGTCAGGGGTCAGCTAATAATGCAGACCGTTTCATGCAAGCGACAGCTTTATAATGTTTTATTTATTAAGAAATGATAATTTACTTTAATTAATTAGTTAATTCATTAGTTTACTAATTAATAAGTGTGTGTGAGCTTGCCACTGCACATGTGTGGACCTCAGGTCCTCAGGCCTGGCAGCAAGGGCCTTGACCTGTTGAGCATCTCACCAGCCTGGAGCAAAATGCTGACCAAAGGAGATAGTTGGCCTTGAATGAAGTGTTTTCTTTTTCTTTTCTTTTTTTTTCTCTGAGCTGGGGATTGAACCCAGGCCTTGTGCTTGCTAGGCAAGCGCTCTACCACTGAGCCAAATAACCAACCACAAGTGTTTTCTTTTTAATCTCTTTTATTATTGTTTGAGAATTTATATAGATGCATGAAAGGCATATTTGTTCAAATCCAGCCCTTCATTCCCTCCCTTACAATCCACTTGTTGCAAAGTCTTTGTTACAGGAAGTGTCTAGAGATGTGTGGATTTTTTGAAGCCCTGGGTCATGTCTGAGCTGCTCATGTGGGCCCTTCAGGGAGACCTGGTGATTAGCAGGACCATTAGCCACTTAGTGGGTGGGAAATGCCCCATTATTTCCATTTTAAATGTCTAACTAGTTCCTGTAGGTGGCAGATTCTTATCACTTCAGAAAAGCCTTCAGTCCCCTTGACCCCTATCCCCAGCCCAGTGCCAAACCTAGAGGGCTCTTGTGTTTTGTGAGGATTGTCCTGGTGTGCTCTGGGATTTCTGCATTTGCTCGAGGACTCTGGGTGTTGGTGTGACTCAGACAGCACAGGGCTCCTGGCTTCTCTGGATTTCCATGAGAGAACTCCAGTCCTTCTGCAGAGTTGATTGACAGGGTGTCGGTACTGCTATTGGCATTCCCATTAGGGGCTGATTACGACTCTGGCTCATGACCCACTCACTGGACTCTGGCCTCCAAGGTTTGCCCTTCAGACTCTTTGTCTTTACTTCAGGGAGGGAGCATAGAGCAGGTCTTAGCAGAAAAGATGCTGTGCCTCTGAGTCGAGGGAGAGTGTGAACGTGGGACAACTGCAGCTTTGTCTGATGTGTGATGTCTGGATTTGCCTTTCCTGAGATTTTACCCTACCCATCCCTGCTTTGCCCTTTCTTTGCTTCCCTTCCTGTCCTCCATCCTTCCCCACTTCTTTTCCATGGTGAAGATCATTGCTTCATGACATCTTATTATTAGACATAACAGAGACAAAGACATTGGACCTTGTAGTCACATGACTTCACAGAGGAGACAAAGATAGTCAACATTCCAAGGGTGAAGAGGTTGGTCCCTGCTTCCCTCTGGTGCACCCCTCCCTTTCTCGGATAGTTTGAATGTGGAATGCTCCTCAGAGACTGTAAACACAGAAACACAGCTGTCACCTTAAGGGACTAAGGATGATTTATTCCGGAGCCATGTAGAGTGATCATGGTCCAAGAACACAAATTTAGGTCACCCCTTTTCCCAGTGTGGATGCAGTTTCACGAAGTTTCATAGTTTTACTGAACGAAGAAAGTTATAATGCAAGGCAAATGCAAAACACGTTGGTGGGCACAAAAGGAAGGAGGTTAAAGCAAATTGGGGGGATGTTTTCTATGTCCCCACGATGCTATCTGATGACATTCTTAGCTTTTGGATTGTTGGTTTCTAAGGGTTTACTAAGTTAATAGATCCCAAAAAGTTTTTTTTTAAATCTATGACATGGATTAGTTTTGACAAAGAGGTAGGCAAAGAATTCTGGGGACTAAAACTATCAGGTAACTAGTCTCTGGATCAACGACATCCCAACATCTCCTCACCACTGCAGCTCTAACCAGCCAGTCAGCATTCGCAGACAGCTTCTTCCTAGAAATTCTCATTTAAAATGCACACATGTTTAAACAGTCGGACCTCAGGTGCTGGCACCATTTTGCGAAGGGATTGAGGAACATCTTGGACACGGGGACAAGCTGGCAGCCGTAGAGCCACAGAGGCAGACTGCGAGGTCCATGGCCTGCCTGTCCCTGACTCCAGCCTGCTTCTCTATATCGTGGGAGCTCGGTGTACAGGGCAGCCTCCTTTTTCTTCTGTCAGCTACATTGTTACGACATTAAGGGAACTGATTAGCGCAATTAATAGCAGTTCAACTAACTAGAAGCAGTCGTGGGAGCCAGGGGTACCGTTCTGGCTTTGTGCTGGGTGAGGAGTTGGTGAAGATGCTGTTGTCTCCTTCCAGAATGATGAGTTGACATCTTTACATGCAAATGTCTGTGTATGTCATTGATTGGCAGGCAGGGCCTTACCCATTGTATCCGAGTGAGCTGATCCCATATGGACTGGAGTTGGCTCCCGCTCCATTGCTTCTGAGCCCATGAGAAGAATGGGAAGCAAAGGACGTCACTATGTGACAAAAGAGGCAGGGATGGACGATGTGTCCATAAGCCAAAGGATGATTGCATCCTGCGGAAACAAGGGGAGGGGCCGGGACCTCTCTCTCTCTCTCTCTCTCTCTCTCTCTCTCTCTCTCTCTCTCTCTGTGTGTGTTTGTTTGTGTGTGTGTGTGTGTGTGTGTGGGTGTGTGTGCACTTGCATGCGCATGCACAGCCCTACTGACACTTAGGCTCTAGACACTCACCTTCCAGAATGCTGAGAGAAGGAGAATCTGTTGTGATATCCCCCATGTATGAGCATGTGTTGTACCCACTTTAGGGCATCACACTGAATCCCTTGCTGCTGTCAACATGGCCCAAGCCCAGTGGGGATGAAATGGCCACACAGACGGGGAGATGCTTGTCCTGAGATAACCCCTGTAGACCCTGTCATAGCTGTCAGCTCTGTGGGTTGAGTGGTTTTATATCCCAGGGCCCATTTGTAGTCAGGACCCTGTTCATAAGCAAGTGCTATTCTTGATAGGATGAGCAGCCAACTCTTAGAGGGATGTCCGCTGCTGGAGCCACTGCTGGAGCTTCTCCTGGGACAGTGGCACTGCATGTGTGGGACTATTCCCCTCTTAGTGCTAGACACCAGGTAAATCCGCTCAGCCCCAGGACTGCTCAATGTGCATCTCCTTCCTCCCCTTCTGTTTATCACCATCTGAGAATTCAGGATGGGTCTTTATATGCAGAGTTGTGAGGACTGTTCTCTGCCAGGCGAGCCTCTCTTCTCTCCACTTCCCCAAAGCTTCATATCTCATTCATGTCAGCACAGAGGAGACATGGCTGATGGTGTAGGACGTCCTTCTTAACTCCCCTGGGAGCTTGTCAGAGCTGCTTAGAGGGGCAGAACTTGTGGACTTCTGCCTGCAAAGACAGGACCACTCTGTGGAAAAGGGAGGGGGTGACAGCCTGAGGGGTAGAACTGAGCCCAGCCTGCTGCGGGCTCCCTTGTGTTTCCTGTGCATCCTCATTGCACAGTTTTGTTTGCTCACCTCAGTTTTCGGCAGCATCACTCTGGGCCCCTTTACTTGTGGTTTGAAATTTTGAGCTAATGCTAAAGTAACCTCTGGAAAGGGGTGGAGCTGAGATTTAGTTTCTTTTTGTAGAGGGCCGCAATAACATTCGCAACCACAAGATGGCACTGGCTTCCACTGCGCCCCACGTGGAAGGCCGAGATAGTTTCGCCATTACAAGATGGCGCTGGCCTCCGCCGCACCACCCGACTTCCTTTAAGGAAGTTAACTGTGTGCACACGTGCAAGAGTGCCTTCGTGCCAGGTCTTTGCCAAGTCCGGGGTGTTCCTAATGAGATCATGGGTAAGCAACCAATCAGGTGTGGATGCGCCGCGCTAAGGTGTATATAAGCCGCGCCATGCTGGCGTCCCAGGCGCCCTCTCTATTATTAATAAAGAATAAGCATTTTGGCTCCAGAAGGATTTGTGTGTTCCCGTGTATACTTGCTGGCGAGAGGTGCTTGGGACATCTCCTGTTCAACTAAATCACAACTTTGTAAGCGGTGGGCGAGGTTCTTGCAAGTTTAGCTATTTTCCTCTCTGGGTTTCTTGTATCTTCTTCTTTGAGGCCGGGGAGTTGGGCAGGGATCCTGGCTGTTTCACACTGCACACCTTAGGTCTTAGGATATGCTGCTGGGGAAACAACAGCCATTCTCTACAGCACTCCCTCCCTTAGCACGGGACCTTGGGAGACGTTTGTTATCCAAAGGACAGCACTAGCAAGAACGTTCTTTGCTCTGGCTTAAGTTACATTGATTGAATGAATGTCATTTCGGGACCTCTGGTTTATTTACTCATGAGTTGTGTTGGGAATCCATTGGAATTGAAGCATTCCCTTCTGGAGGGAAGAAAGAAGCTCAGAAGATTCAGGAAGCTTAAGAAACCTTTAAGGCTTAGGATTCTCGAAGGTTATGATGATCAGGTCCTGTTCCAAAGAGCAATCAGATGAGAACAATTGCCCCGGGGGTCGGGGGCAGCCATGATGATGGGGGCTTCTTGGGTGGAGCTGCCTGCTGGTTGGGCTGAAATCTACAGGATGTAACTATTTTGAGTGTCACCCATGCTGGAGTGGGTTGTCCACTGATAGAGTTGTCTGAGCCACCCGTCTGCTCCTGAATAGCCATGATAAGGTAGACCTGGCTGGAATCGTTTGCAGTTGGAGGCCTACATGAGGTGAACACACATTGTTCAGGCCTGCCCAGGACAGGTCACGTAACATAAGTTGCTAGACATTCATGTAGGTTAAAAAGTAGCAGAAGTCACCCTATGTTAACATAACCAGAACTAGGTAGCTAAGGGAGCAAAGCTAATGCAGGGTATTGGGCACAGGTTCTAGAGGACCCAGGGGAGGAAGGATGTTCCTCATCCTCGCCCCTCATCCCTGCACCTCTGTGCTGGTCCAGATACCACCAGGCAGGACGCCATCCTACAGTCCACATCTACACTGGTTTACCGCCCAGATCCAAAACTTCAGGAATCTACAGCACTACAATGACCTCACGGGCTGCAGGGAGGACACAGCCAGTACAGAAGTTGATTAAAGTTAAAGGAGAACTATCACTCGTGTAGGGAGAGGACCTTTTCACATTCCAGGAGCCTTGTGTGGTGGCTCGGGCCTCCTGGGATCCACAATTCTAGCTTCAGGGCTCAGCAAAGCTCGGGTCAAATGTAGTCATTGGTCGGAGCTGCCTTCCTTGCTAACTGAGGTGCAGTTCTTTTATTTTTTGCCATAACGAAATTAGCGATTAATTACGGTGGCATATTTTTCATCTTGTGATACACAGTGCTGACCCACGAAGGCACAGGGAAAACATTAACATCTGTTTCCACCTCTCTGCGGGAATAGGATACTTCTTTCCTGCAGGGAAGTTGTGAGTTCCCCTGTGATACAGGTTATGTTCTGAAAGGGAAGGAGTGGACTCCAATCTGCTCTGTAGTAGTTGCATTCAAATACAATGCTGTCTATTTATCATATCTGTCTGTCTGCCTGTCTGTCTATCTTATCTATCTAATCTATCATTTGTCTATCATCTATCATCTATTTATCCATCCATCCATCCATCTACTTACTATCTATCTATCTATCTATCTATCTATCTATCTATCTATCTTTCTGTCTGTCTATTATCTATCATTTGTCTATCTGTCTATCTATAATTTGTCTATTTCCTATCTATCTACCATTTGTTTATCTAATATCCATCATCTATTTATCTAAGGTGTGTGCATGGGTGTGTGTAGATGCATATGTGTGCAGATGTGTGTACATGTCTCCACATTCAGGTAGAGTCAGAGAACAACCTCAGGCCTCATCCTCAGGCATGGACTGTGTTTTCGAGATGGGGTCTCTAATTGGCCAGGAGATTACCCATCATGCCAGCTGTGGTGGTCAGCAGATCCTGGGCATCCTGTCCTTGTTTCCCCAACTGTCATTAGAAGTTTTCTCCACTCACATTTTGATGTGGGTTCTGGGAATCAAACCCAGGTCTTCATGCTTACGAGGTGTCCTGGTTAGTTTTTACTGACATCTTGACATAATTTAGAAGAGACTTGGCATAGAGTCTCCTGGGAAGAGAGAACTTCAACTGAAGTGCTGCCTCCATCAGATTGGCTTGTGTCCTACTGTGTGAGAGACTGTCTCGACTGACAGGTGATGACGCTGGGCCCAGCACACTGTGGGTGTCATGATTTCTAGGCCAGGGTGTCTGGGCTTCATGAGAACGTGAACTAAGCATGGGCTAGTGAGTAAGGCTGTGAGCAGTATTCCTTTGTAATTCTCTCCTCGAGTTCCTGTCTGACTGCCCACAAAAGCTGGTGAGCCAAGGTGCAAGCCAAAGAAATGTTTTCCTTCTACAAGTTGTTTTTGGCTACAGTGTTTTATCACAGCTGTAAAGAGGCAGACTCATATGTGAGGCAGACACTTTACTGACCTAGTGACCTGCTTATTTGCAGTCATGCATTGTAAAAGAAAAAGATTTTGGAATGGGCACCAAATGGCTGACTTTTTCGAGGGTGAATACAGAAATCAGATAGCACAAAACTAGTATTATATACATATCTATCTATCTATCTATCTATCTATCTATCTATCTATCTATCAATCTAGATATAGATATATATGTATATATATATATACATGTATATGTATATGTGTATATATATGTATATGTGTTTCTTGTGTATATATATATATATGTGAGTGTATGTGTTGTATATACATGGTATATTGTATATATAAGTATAATGGTATCACAGGTGTGAAACTAAGTGCACACACGCTAATATGTATATGTGTATTTATAAAATTATCAGTGCGTTCCATGTATGTATACTTATGTGTGGATGCATGCATCTGTGCACATGTTCTTGGTGTGCATATGCATGTGGATATATGTTTCATGCATGTCTGTATGCATGTAAGTGTATGTCTGTGTTGTTGCTACTTATTCTTGTCCTCCACACCGTAACCAGCCTGCTTCTCTGTGTAAGTTTAGATGGAGCTGTGTGTCTTCTCCTTCTGCCAGGAAATGATGGACCAAAAGTGAATATGATCATAGACTGGAGACCCCAGCAGAGTTCATACTCACATTGTGGGAGAGGCTCTGTACTCAGTTAGAAGCAGGTACTCAGGTCTCTGACCTCTTGTCTATGAGCCGTAGAAGGACACCTTTCCTCTCTTCTCTCGTGCCGTGATTTCCATAAAGTGTCATTGCGCAGCTCCTCAGAGTTGATGGGAGGAAGCCCCCTGCCTGTTGCCACAAGAGACAGATCTTTACCTGGAGAAGCGCAAGTGGGCACAGAGGGTATCTGCTGGTAAATGGCTCATAAAGTAGAGAGGAGTATCCCAAAACTTTAATAGATAGAACTTAGACGTACAAATGTTTTGACAACTAAAGGGTAGGTCATGAGAGACACGTGATGCCTGTTTTGACTGAAGGTTGACAAGGCTTCTGTAATCATTTGAGTTGGGAACTGCAGTGGATGTTTGGGTTTGTTATCTCTGTCCTCTGTCTGGTGGCTTGCACTTCTTCAGTGCCATCAGTCTTATGAAGATCAGAGTGTGCTGTGGTTAAGGTGGGATAACGGTAGCTTAAAAATTCGTTAATGACTAGAAATTGTAGAAGTTGGGAAGGTGGCCGCTATCTGTTTAATGAGATCTGGAATTTTCCTTGAGTTCTTTTACAGTAAGATGCTGAGTTTTGTGCAGCAGGCTCAATGCTTCGCTGTAGGCAATACTGTAGCCCTCTCTGTCAGTTAGAAAACAAAAAGCTGACAAAACACCACATGAGCAGCGGACAAGCTCCAAGACTGTGTCTTTCTATACAGCTCAGAACCCACCTGCCTAGGGAATGGTACCACCCACAGTGGGCTTGACCCTCCTAATCAGTGAACAATCAAAGCAGTTACTCATGGACATGTCCACAGACCCACAAACCTCTGGGCAGTGCCGCTGAGGCAGGGGCATTATTGAGGTACTTGTGTTTCTTTCGTCTTGTGGCTCTCTTCTTTCTTTCTTGACTTAGAACCTTCTGTTTGGTTACTAGGTGGGGGAAGGGAGCCCACAAGGAAATGTACTACAGAGTCCAGCTTCACCTCTGCCTCTGGTCCTCTTGTTGGCCTTGTGGGAAGCGTTAATTTCCTCCTCTCTTTCTGTTCCAACTGCTAAACGTTATAACCGCTGGGTCATTAGCACTCTTTCTTGTCCGTGGAATAAGGACAGAAGTGACTGTGTCATCCCCTCGGTAATGCCGACTGTCCTTCCTTCTCTTGAGCCTGCCCAGGTCACTGTGGCTTACAGTGATGGAAGAGACAGAAGCTGCAAGCACAGGCTCCTGGGAATCTGTGAGGCCTCAGTCCTCCCTTCTGCCCCATGGAGTCTGTTCTAGTTTCCTTTCTGTTGCTGTGATAAAACGCTTGGATGGAAAGTAGTGTAGGGGAGGAAAATGTTTTGACTTCAACTTTCAGGTCATGAAGGGGATTCAGAGTAGGAACCACAACAAGGTCTTGAGGCTGATGCCACCAAGGGACTCTGCTTGTTGGCTTGCTCCAGCTCAACTCGCTTTCTTATACATCTCAGAATGACCTGCCTAGGGATTGGTGCTGCCCACGGTGGGCTTGTCCCTCCTAAGTCAGTCAACAATCAAGGCAATTCCTCATAGGCCTGCCAACAGACCAACACAATAACACAATAAGACATTTGCTAAGCCCCCTGTCACGTGTGTCTCTGTCTGTATGTCTCTCTGTCTGTCTTTCTCTCTCTTCAAGTGATTCTGAGTTGATCAGAGGCTATAGTTAACCCGTTTCTGCTAGCTGCAGCATGCATCTTGCTTTCTTGGTTCTGTAGACTCATAAACGGTGCAGAGATGTGCCCAACGGGGAATCATACCCGAGTCTCACCAGGAACTGATTTAGATGAGATTTTTTGTTCAGGAGTGAGTCTGCACTCTGAAGTACGTGGCTATGAAAATGACAAGCGATTTGGATGCCAGAGGGTAGAATTGGATTGAGTTGAGTTCTTTTAAAAAGATACACTGATATCTGTGATGGAAATGGCATGGTGGGTTCCATGGGGAGGATGAGGAGACAAATTACTCTTTAGAAAGAACTTTATGAGGAAAGGGTCAGCAACACAGACAGCCATCACAGCCATGATCAGGCCCTGAAGCAGCAGTGAAAAACCTCTGGCCCTGATGAGGAACTTCCTTAGGAGAGATGGTCCCAAAGGGAGCTGTTTTGTCCTCACTCTTTCGGCTTCAGTGGCTCAGCATGGGCAGCAACAGCATTTGTTCTGGGAAAAGCGAGGTCTGACAGAGTCCCTGAAGCGGCCCTCCTGGATCTTACACCCTCTGGAAGACCAGTCTTGCAGCTGGTCCTAGTTGGGCTCTGCTCCCTGCTGGGGACATAGTCTACTGAGTGAGGCCCGAGATGTGGGATCTAATCCCCCATCAATTGTTTTAGACGCGTTTACTTTTTCTCATGCATCGCTTTAGAACAGGCCTGTTTATCAAGGACCACTGGTCCGTGTAATTCATCAGCTAAGGAAAATGCTCAAATGGCTTTCTTTCAGACTAGCAGGATTTTAAAAGGCGGTTATTTAATTACAGGCTACTCGTGAGAGGGACAGATAAGCCTAATAGAGCATTTTATTTAGTGGGGCAATGACACCTGACGCACAGCAGATGTGTGTGTGTTTGTGTGTGTGTGTGTGTGTCTGTGTCTGTGTGCCTCCTTCTCTTTCCCTCATCCTTCTCTCTTTTTCTCCCTCCTAAAGGGAGGGACACCAGCTTTCAGTTCACAGGGTAAGAAAGCCCAAGTCTTGAAGATGCAGGCAGTCTTCTCTGTACCTCACGGGCTGCAATCAGAACATGTCCACCTCTGAATTAGTTCTCCTGATAAAAGAGACACACTGTTCTGGGTGTAAGCACAGAGCCATGTGGGGGTGGAACCATTTCTGTGAGAGAATATCGCTTCAGACACTGAGACAGACACACAGCAGAAGGCAGGGCATGAAGGTTGAGATAGACCATATTCTGATGGGGACTAGGAAGATAGCTCAGTGGGCAAAAGCCTTTGCTCTGCAAGCCCGAAGAGTTCAAATTCTCTGCACCTTTGTAAAACTCCAGGCATGTCTAGTCATGTCTGCAACATGGTAGGGTGGAGGCAGGTGGATTGCCAAGAGCATCCTGGCCAGCCACACTAGTCAAAATGGTGGGCTGTGGTTCACTGAGAGACGGAGAGTAGTGAGGAAGAGAATGCACATTCTATTCATCTCTGCACATATGTACACACGCATGTGCCCTCGCACTTGGGAACAGGCACTCAACTCATACACACACATGAATCCCCCAACCACATCCCTGTCGATCCCTGAGTTCAGCCTCTCTATAACCTATGTGACTGAGTATTCTAGGAACACGAAATTTTACATTCTCCTTGTCTTGTAAACCCCATTTTCTGTTCAGTTTACAAACACAAGAAGCTAAACGTATGATTTCCCAGGCTCGGGATGGTTTGTCATAGCTTTTGGTCTTTCTGGAACAGCATCTGTCTATCAACAGAGGGACTTCAACAGAGGGGCTTTGCAACTTACCCTCAGTGACATGGAGCCATTTGGGGGTTTTAACCGGGTGACTGCCGTGCTCATTTTTCCTTTTGAGAAGTAGATTGTACAGAATGTTCAACATCACTCGGTTACGGGATGAACAACACATCAGAGCCTGGGAACAGTGAACTGATTGTCACTGTGGTTTTGTGTATGTGGAGTATATTAAGACAGTGGATCTGAGAGAGAGAGAGAGAAAGAGAGAGAGAGAGAGAGAATGAGCTTGATCTTAAAATATTTGTTTAATGTATAATGTGATCAGAATACTACACCTCATGCTCCAAAAGTATACAGTCTCCATTTGTCATGCATACTCGATAAGTCTCAAAAAGAAAGGGAAAAGGGAGTTAGGACAGAAAGTTCTGGAAGGGGCTAGGGAGAGAGTCGAGCAGTTAAGCACTCGCTCCCCAGAAACTTACATAGATGCCCCGTGGATGTGGAGACCATCCTATAAGTCCACCTTGGAAGGCAGAGGCAGGATGCCCAGAGCACGCTGTCTGGAAAGGTGACCCACACCAAAAGGAGCTTTGCCTGTGACTGAGAGTTGCTGCCACAGTGAACAAGACAGACAAGACATTAAGGATATTTCCTGAATGTACCTTGTTCTTCCACATGTGTGTGCAGGCTCATGTGTTAACTGGGTGACTAATTATTTCTCTCTCTCTCTCTCTCTCTCTCTCTCTCTCTCTCTCTGTCACAGACACACACAGAGTCTCTCTTATACACACACACACACACACACACACATACACACTGAACAAAAAAGTTAAGATCTTGAAGAGGGATGACAGACTGGATGGATAAAATCAGAAATAACAAATTGTGTTGGAACTCGCTGTGAAGGAAGAGGGGGACCAGAGGGAGAGATGTGTGTGTGGCTGTCTGCTTGTGTCAAAGTGTAAGGCCATAGAAACCAAGTGCCTCCTACTCCAGGATCTCAAAGCCACAGCTCTAGCTGAGGTATAGTTAGTCAGTGATGCCCGCTGTGTGTGTGTGTGTGTGTGTGTGTGTGTGTGTGTGGTCACTTTTTGGGGTGAATGTGACCACAAGTCCATGCTCATCAGATCGCGATCCCGAAAGTGCCTTGGGCCCCATCTTAAGTCATCACAGCTCTCAGTGCCTGAGGTTATCTGTCTTCCAGAAAGCATCTTAGTGGGGCTGACTAATGTTTCATTACATCACAAGGACATTTTCTGCTGTAGATAAAATAAACACATATACTTTAGAATAGAAAGAGACTTGAAAAATGGAAGTGGAAAAAATATCACTACCGAGTTTGCATTAAAAAACGCATTTATTTTAGAATTCTCCAGGATAGTTGCAATTTCCCATGTAACCTACACATGATTTCCATATATTAGCATCTTACATAATCATATGAAAATAATTAGGAGAAATTAACCTTTGGGAAAAAAAAAGTACTTTTTTCCTTCCCAGCTCCTGCTGCCCCAATGACAACTCTGAAACTGATTATTTATTAACAAATTCCTAAGCCACAAACTTTGGCTCATTCCCGGACTAACTTATTTAACCCATTCAAACTATTCTGTGTCTTCTACATGGTTATTACTGCGCTTTCATCCGCTTTCTTAGCATCTTCCTCAACATCTCCTTCAGCATCTGCCGCAGCGTCCCTCACTGGGTCTCCTTTTATACACTCTGTCCCAGAATCCTCTCTTCCTGCCAGTGTCCCGCCTTCTATTTCCGGCCTCAGTTCATAGGTCATAGTCTTTTTTTATTGACAGGTGATGCTTAGAAGAGATTCCCTCTACAAACCTTGGGGCATTAACCTCAACTAAATGATTCATTTTAAGTTCTCGTTTTTATTTTTGTTCGTGGGTCTTTTTTGTGTTATGTCATGTGGCTGCAGACCCTGCAAAGGCCAGAAGAGGGAGGCAGATCTCCAGAGCCAGAGTCAGTTGTGAGGATGCTAAGGGTTCTGAGGAGCTGAGCCATCTCTCCAGCCCCTAAGTAACACAATTTTGTCACAGCAAGGGGAAAGCTGGACACTACTACTCCTATGCCTTTCACACTTGAGATTACAGTCCACACTGTATTTAGAAGCTAAGTGTCCTGTTAATGTATTAAAGTTTTTTTATTCCCACTTCGGGCGGTACCTATCCCTGCGTTCCCCCTAGACTTTGAAGGTTGTCAGGGTATGAATGGCCCGTTTTCCAGGCTCTTTGCTTATGATCCACCTGTCTGGTCTACCGAGCCTCCCTACCCGATCCTGTAGGTCCTCGATCTCTGATGACCCCCTCACCATTGTGCATTCACGCTTTTGAACACTGATTTACAATTTTTCTTGTGCAGACGCAGGGAGGTTTGGCACCAACTGATTTCGTTCGGCCTGTGCTATTTCACAGATAAAGATCCGCTGAACTTCAAAATATTCATTTGAATAATTTAATTTTATATAGATAGTATTATGATCTGGTGTGGAATTCAAATATTTCGCCACCAAGGAACTGAATTTAGGACATTGTATAACCTTTTAAAAACCATTCTCTGGTTTTAAATTTTGGTGTGTGTGTATGTGTGTGTGTGTGTGTGTGTGTGTGTGTGTGTGTGTGTGTGTTCATGTGTTTCACATTGTCCAGGATCCCATCTACAAAATCTGAACAGATAAATCCCAGAATAGACAGGTGGAGACTCTGGAAGCTCCTCTCCCCTAATTGAGGAACTACTGGGAACTGATGACTACAGGGCAGAGGGCCCGTTTTCTTCATGGATTTGGCCCGTGATGGCTGTCCATGCTCCCCTGGATGTTTGTACTCACCCCCACATCTAGTCAGAACGAAATGGACTCAGCAGTTTCTACTAAAATGCACATGGAATTAGGAGGGAGGAAAGGAGAGGGATTTGAGGGGAGGGGATGGGGAAGAATTTGCTCATACACATTATATGTATGTACCAAGTTTTTAAGGAAAAAAATTAAAGTAAATAAATAAATAAATAAATCTGCTCATGTGTGCACATGTGCATGGGTTTATGTGTGTGTGTGTGGGGGGGAGTTGCAGCACCCTGCTACAAGAGGATACCATGCAGTATCTTTCTCTAAGTCTCTCTGCCATTTTCTTTTAATGCACTGTGGTGATTTGAACACGCTTGGCCCCTGGGAAGTGCCACTAGTAGGAGGTGTGGCCTTGTTGGAGAAAGTGTGTCACTGTGTAGGCCGGCTCTGAGGGCTCCTAGTGTTCAAGCTCTGCCCAATGAGGAAGATGGATGCTCTTCCTGGCTGCCTGTGGCTGCAAGTCTCTCTCTGGGCTGCCTTTAGATTTAGATATAGAACACACTCCAGTACCATGTCTACCTGGACTCTGCCGTGCTTCCCACCATGATAATAACGGACTGAACCTCTGAAACTGTAAGCCAGACCCAATTAAATGTTTCCTTTATTAAGAGTTGCCTTGGTCATGGTGTTTCCTCACAGCAATGGAACCCTAACTAAGACAGGTGGTGTCTTTGCCTGATCCCAAATTCTCATATTTTCATCCGGGCTGGAAGCCAGCAGACCTTAGTGATTCTGTTTCCCCTTCCTGTCCCTGCAGTTACAGGTTTCCCCTGCCTCTTTCATGATGACTGGAATCTGAGTTTGGGTCTGCTTAGGCAGCAAGCGGTTTTACCTACCGATCCTCCTCAGACCCATCGTGTGGTTTTTATGGCTTACCAGACGATTACGGTCAACATGCAAACACAAATTAGAGATGGCAAGTGCATCTTGACTTTTCCTTGTTTCGGTATATTTGAGTTGTTTCAGTGTCTGGATTTCACCTTGTTTCGGTATATTTGGGTTGTGTCTTGATTTCACCTTGTTTCAGTATATTTGGGTTGTTTCAGTGTCTTGATTTCACCTTGTTTCGGTATATTTGAGTTGTTTCAGTGTATATGAATGATAGCTGAGGATTGGGGGACTTAGCGCGAGATGGGAAGGAGAAAGTGAGGATGCAAAGATCTATTGGATCCCTGCCACTTGCCCTTGCATTCAACATTTCATATTTACAAACAACAACAACCACCACCAACGACAATAGTAGACAACAAGGCATGCATACAACAGACTGGCAGAGAAGACACTAAAGGGCATTACATACTTGTAACCTCACTTTCTCCCCTAAAGCCTCATGTATTGAGCCGATG